>NC_064429.1:38661777-38706777 GCF_023375975.1 Astyanax mexicanus
GTGGTCCTGGAGAAGATCAAGCAAAACATCTAAGGAGACTTCTGAAACTACTAAAATTGGGTTAAGAACTGTCCATCTCTAATAATTAAACCGCAGAGGAACACCATCTTCACTAGAACTAAGAGATATGATGTTTAATAGTGAAAGTAAGAGCTTTACCAGTGAGGAAAACCAGATACAACAGCTTCAGTTTACTATAGAGTGTAAAGATCAGACTCTGGATCAGTGGAAAAAGATCATGTGAAGATCTGATGAGTCCAAATTTACCCTGTTACAGAGTGATGGAGCATCAGGGTAAGAAGAAAGGTAGTGAAGAGTACCTGTTTATTTTACCTTGAGTGTATTGACAAATATCTTTCAGTTATGATTACTTATCTTAGTATCTATAATTACATAATCATTGTGTGAAACCTTGCATTTTATATGCATTAACCAATACTCACCTTACATTTGATCATTTTCACTCACAGTGTATTTTACACGCATTTATATAGAAGATTAACCAATACTCACAATATATTCTTTACATATATAGTAAAACATTGTTTGATCAGGCATGTGACTAACACAGACTTTATTATGACAAATTAACCCACACGATACATAAGGCATTTACTAACACATAGGGTCTATTGTATGGCGGACTAACCACTCGCCACTAACACATTAACATATAACATATGAAATTTATTGTGAGACTTGTGTAGCTCATGCTTGAAGCATTTCGTTTTATCTGCATGTCTCTGACTAACGACCATCAATCATCAGCTAGTGCACTCTGTATGAACTAAATTGATACAAAGGAGGCTTCGGGACGAACAGTGCGGCCTTTCTCTCTGTGCGTGCAAAGTCCTTCACCTACCAAAGCGGTGGAGGAAGGCACTGTCTAATTACTGGAACAATATCACACTGTCTGACTGGACCCAGTCAATTCTTAAAACAATACCACACTGTCCGGCTGGATACAGTCAAGGCCAAACACTAGTGGTCCGGTCAGACCTGTGAAACTTGAACACTAACATGTGAGAATATGCATACTAACATGAGATGATTTTAGCAACGCCTCATCAGCAGGTTTCACGTCATTTGGGGTATAAACATGGAGTCAGATCAGAGGGGGGTCAGAACTTATACTGGGACGGCTGATAACCGTTTCTTTGTATGTTCTCCTGGATCCAGTTCTGTGTAATAAATACTTGGTTTGCTTTCAACTTCCCTCCACCTGTCTGATTCTCTCTATCAAACGAACACGTAGGGGAGTTGTACCCATGACGAGAGGTGGGGGTTAACCCACCTTTCATTTTCTTTTCTACAACAGTAGCTAACAGAAGTGATTACCCATTATGCCTATTGCCACAGCACAAGCCTGTGGGGGCGGAGCTATGATCTGGGGTTGCTGTGATTGGTCAGGTCTAGGTTCAGCAACAGTATGTGCTGAAAGAATGAGGTCAGCTGACTACCTGAATATACTGAATATAGAGCAGGTTATTCCATCAATGGATTTATTCTTCATATTCCAAGATAACAATGGCAGGATTGATGGTGCTGGAATTGTGAAAGAGTGATTCAGGGAGCATGAGATCATCATTTTCACACGTAGATTGTTCACCAGAGAGTCCACCTTAACCTCATTGAGAATCGTTGGGATGTGCTGGAGAAGACTTTGTGCAGTACAAGCTCTTGAGGGGTGGTGGACTTAAGCAGCTCTGGACAGAAATTAATGTTGTGAAAATGCAGAAGCTTACTAAAACAATGCTACAGTCGTCTCATGGGTATTATACTGTATATGCAGTTATAAGTTGTGTTCTTCTCTTCTCCTCTTAGTAAGGACTGGGTTTAGTTTCTCTGGTTTTACTGGATTAAACCTGTTTATCAGTGTTTAGATTTTTACTAAACATGTTCTGCTCTTCTCCCACAAAGGAATGAATAACTATTACTCTGTGTGTGTGTGTGTGTGTGTGTGTGTGTGTGTGTGTGTTTCCACATGGTAGTGTGCGTAGGAGAGTTGCCACATGGACAGGAAGTGAAACCATAGTGATCAGAGAGAGTGACGTCTAACCCTCTTTCTCTCTCTCTCTCTCTCTTTTCTCTCTCTCTGTGGCTGGGGGAGATACGTGGCTGTTGATGTTAGGGGTGTGATGAGTTGGATACCTCAAAGAAATTGACATTTAGAATGTAAAGAATCTATAAATGTGTGAATGTAATGATTATTTACAGATTATATTATGTTATAATACAGTGATAGTAACATTTAGTATATGTTTATTGAGGTTAAACTGTTGGTTCCTCTATCCCGGATATAAGATGAGATTGAGAGGGTTGGGTTTGGAGGTTCTACAGGTTCTGTATGGATCCTGCAGCACATTTACCCACAGATGTTGCTACAGCCGGGCCTGTAGATCCTGTAGCTCTACACTCGTAGGTTGAAGCTGAAGCTGAGTCCCAGCTGCTCAATAAATGCTGGATTGGTGATAAATCTGGAGAGCGGACAGGACGAGGAAGTGCTACAATCTGGTGGAGACTGTGTTCCTGGGAAACCCTTGCTGTGTGTGGGTGAACATTATCCTGCTGAAAAAATGCTGCTGCTATCAGCTGGAAGGAAGCAACACATGAATCTGCAGGAAGTTCTGCACAGATCACTGAGATCACTGTTAGTGTTCCTCCTATCACTACTAGGAGTGACTAACTCTCACTGTATGAGATGAGCCTTAGATCGTCAATCACACCTGCAGTTTACAGTGTGAACTCTTCAGTCCAGGTCAAACAAAGGCAATTGTGACGAAAAGACTGTCACTGTATGAGATGCTCCTCAGATCATCAATTAAATAATTACACCAGCAGTTTGTTGGGGTTGTGTGTCTGTGCTGAGGATTGAGATCATGTTTAGGCTTTGCTGTAACGGTGGAAAGTGTTTCTCTGAATCATTCACCAGCTGACCCCCATCATGGCCCAGTGGAAAACCAATAAACTACCCACCAGATGTGAGAGTGTGTGTGTGAGTGTGTGTGTGTGTGTAATTGTGTGTGTGTGTGGGGGTGGGGGGGGGGGGTGTAGTACTTGCGGTTTCCAGTCCAGTTGAGTCTGTAACTGGTTTCTCTGAGAGACTGAAACCTTTGGAGATGAAACTTCACTGATGGGTTTCTGCAGCTGCTGCTCTTAGAAGCTAAAGAGGAACCACAGCTCTGCTACACTAAAAAGAGTCAGATCAGATCGTATAACAGGTTCTACAGAGAACAATAACGAGACATAGTTCCATCTCACTGTAAAAAGAACCATTAAATTATAAACACTGAGCTGGTATTGAGTAACAGGAAGTTAGCAAAGTGAGATTAATGCTGAATCCTGAGTTTCTACTTCCTCTGATTTGCTGTAAGATCTGATAATATTTCATTTCTGCTTCTTCTGTAATCAGACCACAATATCTCACCTTATACACTCCATTATACCACAGTTAGTTTAGACCCTGCAATGTGATTGGCTGAGAGATGTTCTATGAGTGCCATTATCAGCCGGTAATGCACTATAACCGAAGCTCTCCATGTTGTATTACTCTGCCACATACAGGTAACCTAGCAACAATGCAGCGCTTACAAGTCAAACAGCACAGCTACAAACAGAGCAGCAATGGAACTTTTTTAACTGGTGGAGTTTTTATAACCAAACAGTTCCTATTTTCCCCTCCTGTTTAATTAAAATCTTTCAATAAACAGAGATAATGGAACTGTGGTATAATTAAGCAATAATACACTTGAGGTTCGTGCTATAATGCGTAATATTATATTATGCAGATGAGGGAGATGTGATAACTTTTTTAAATGAGTCTGAAGTTATGCAAAATATTAAGTTCATAATCAATGTGTTTTGCCATTTATCACAAACTTACACTAATGTGTGATAAACACTCAATGGGGACATGGGGCGGGGCCAGCAACAGTTTTGCAATTTGCATAAAAGTGTCAGAGGCGTTAAACAGCTCATTCTAAAAGGGACTGAAACTGATAAAAATAGAGCTGGTGAGATGTTTATCTTTATGTGAGAGTGATTTAGTGTAAAGAACTTCATGAAGATGTTTTTTATAGACCTACTGTATTCTTAATTAAAAACAGATATAATATCTCCTTTAGTCCCCCCCTTGTAGTTCTTTTGCATTCATTTAATAGAAATGACCAATCTTTTATTTAATTTTCATGAATCAAATTAAATTTAACTGAACAAGGTTACACTTACATTGCAGAGCTAATTTTATCATAACCTGATAATGTTTTAAATGACTGTGTATTTGTGTATTTAGATATTATATTTTTGGATTAGATCATCATGTTTTAATTTAATAAATGAAGAATTAACACTGATATTTTGAGCCGTGAACAGAAATAGATATAGATTTAGATGCCGTGGTTTAGCTTTAGTTACAGCGCTGCCTTAAATAGCCAGGCTTATATGGAATCTTGCTGTGGATTTTACGCTCTATTATCTATAAACAGAGAAAACTACAAACACAGCTCAGACTCACAGCTTTATGATACTGTTTTAGTATGAGTATATATATGATGATTTACTATCGCTCACTTTCAGGTTAGCTGATAGTGACTGAAACTGAAAGAGTGGGTTAGCGTTAGCGGGTATTCCCCGTCCGTCAGCTGCTGAGAGCTGAAACTCGAGCCGCTGCAGGGCTTCATATATACGGGTGTTTACAGCTCTGAGACGAGCGGCGTTGACAGATCTGCATTAACAGATCAGATCACGCTCTAATTTCAGCCGGACTTTACCGTCAGCCGAAAAAATACAGAACAGAGTCATTTTTGTTTCTGAGGATGAAACTCAGAACTCGGCTCCGCCCACAGGAAGTTCAGCACACGGCTCAGAGCGTGGTCGCTAATGATAGCCTAGTGCGGTATTACTGAGAAATACACTGGAAACCAGGCCGCTGCCTCCTATACTCTACACACTATCCTCTACACACTATACTCTATACACTATACTCTATACATTATCACTCTTCACACTATACTCTACACTCTATATTCTACACACCACACTACACACAATACTCTATACACTATACTCTACACTCTATACTCTACACACTATACTCTTTACATTATCACTCTACACACTATACTCTACACTCTACACACTATACTCGATACATTACTCTACAAACTATACTCTACACTCTATTCTATATATACTATAAACTGTATACTCTACACTGTATACTCTACACACTACACTACACACACTATACTCTAAACACTATACTGTACTATACACTATACGCTACACACTATACTCTACACTCTATACTCTACACTCTATACTCTACACACCACACTACACACAATACTCTATACTATACTCTATACTGTATACACTATACACCCAAGATGGCGGCGCGTTAACACGCAGCGGCCGCTCCGGGTCCGTTAAATGGTGCTTTTGTGTTACTATTTGTCGTTTTTTCCGTTTATTTCCTGCAAATATGTGCATCGGAACACCCGTGCACATGTTCTACCACCACCAGACCCTGCTACAGTGGAGAAACCAGCCAGAAAACACGCTACCGGACGAGGTTCTGCAGACGCTACTTGAGCTTAGCCTGCTAAGAGACCCAGGCCGCCAGCCCGCGGTGTTTCCTGACGCCGGAGCCCAGCGGAAGTGCCATCGCAAGCAGTGCGAGCATAAGCGGAAGCGCGGAAAGAGAGCCGGGATCCGCGCGAGGCTAAAGGCTAGTCCTAGCCGGCCGGCTATACCATCGCTCTTTCTGGCAAACGTCTGTTCCCTTGACAATAAACTGGACTACATCTGACTCCAGCGAACAACCCAGCGTGAGTTCAGAGACTGGTTTTTGTGGAATCATGGCTGAACGACAACATTCCGGACAGCGCCATTCAGCTAGCCGGGCTAACCTCGTTCAGAGCGGATAGGAGCGCGGCTCTATCCGGGAAGACCCGCGGTGGAGGCGTGTGTGTTTACATCAACACGGAATGGTGTAACAACGCTGTGACTGTCGCCAAACACTGCTCTCCGCTGGTGGAGTTCCTGATAGTCAAGTGCAGACCTTTTTATTTAGTACGGGATTTCTCCGCCGTGCTAATAGCTGCTGTCTACATCCCACCCAGTGCTAGCATTGGTGCTAATGCTAAAGAGGCTCTGTGTGAAGTCTATCGGTCTATCAGCGATCTGCAAAACAAACACCCAGACGGAATGTTTATTTTCGCCGGAGATTTCAACCACGCAAATCTCAAGTCAGTGCTCCCTAAATTCCATCAACATGTGGACTTTGCAACGAGAGGAGCGAGCGCGCTGGATCTTGTTTACACAAACATCCCCAGCGCGTACCGGGCGGAGCCCCGCCCCCACCTCGCTTTCTCGGATCACATGTGTGTTTGGCTGACTCCAACATACACACCACTCATCAGACGCTCCAGACCAGTTCAGAAGCAGGTGAAAACCTGGCCGGCAGGCTCCATCTCTGCCCTTCAGGACTGTTTTGAGTGCACTGCATGGGACATGTTTAGGGAGGCTGCTACTGAAGGCGATTCTGTTGATTTGGAGGAGTATGCAGCATCAGTCACTGGCTACACCAGCAAGTGTATTGATGATGTCACTGTCTCCAAGACCATCACTACACGCCCAAACCAGAAGCCTTGGATGACTGCTGAGGTACGTGCGCTGCTGAGGACCCGCGACTCCGCCTTCAGAGTGGGTGACAAGGTGGCCCTGAGGAAAGCGAGAGCCGACCTGTCAAGAGCTATCAGAGTGGCAAAGCGCGCACACGCCCAGAGAATCCACAGCCACTTCAAGGACACGGGTGACGCGCGGCGTATGTGGCAGGCATCCAGGCAATCACCAACTACAGGACAATTCCACCGTCCTGTGAACGTGATGCCTCCCTCCCTGATGCCCTGAACAACTTTTATGCACGGTTTGAGGCACAAAACAACACGATGGTGAGAAAGACCATGCCCAAGCCGGACGAGCAGGTGTTGTGCCTGACTGCAGTGGATGTGAGGAACACTGTGCAGAGTCAACCCACGAAAAGCTGCAGGACCAGACAACATCCCCGGCAGAGTGCTCAGGGAGTGCGCAGACCAGCTGACAGATGTTCTCACGGACATCTTCAACATCTCCCTGTGCAGCGCCACTGTCCCAACGTGCCTCAAGTCCACCACCATTGTTCCCGTGCCGAAGAAGTCCACAGTGTCCCGCCTCAATGACTACCGTCCCGTTGCACTAACACCCATCATCATGAAGTGCTTCGAGAGGCTAGTCATGAGGAACATCAAGACACGACTGCCCTCTTCACTGGACCCCCTGCAGTTTGCGTATCGTCCCAATCGCTCCACGGACGATGCCATCACCACCACCCTTCATCTCTCCCTCACCCACCTGGAGAAGAAGGACACTTACGTCAGAATGCTGTTTATAGACTTCAGTTCAGCATTCAACACCATCATCCCACAGAACCTCATCAGGAAGCTAAGCTCGCTCGGCCTCAACACCCCCCTCTGCAACTGGATCCTGGACTTTCTGACGGGGAGACTTCAGTCAGTCCGGTTCGGGGGCAGCACCTCCAGCACCATCACACTGAACACTGGGGCCCCCCAGGGCAGTGTCCTGAGTCCTCTGCTGTTCACCCTGCTGACTCATGACTGTGCTGCAAAACACAGTTCTAACAGCTTTATCAAGTTCGCCGATGATACAACCGTGCTGGGTCTCATCACCAAAGGCGACGAGTCAGCATACAGAGAGGAGGTGCAGCGGCTGACAGACTGGTGTACAGTCAACAACCTTCACCTGAATGTGGACAAGACAAAGGAAATGGTTGTTGACTTCAGGAAAGCACAACACACCCACTCTCCACTCAACATCGACGGGTCCTCTGTGGAGATTGTTAAGAGCACCAAGTTCCTTGGTGTCCACTTAGCAGATAACCTCACCTGGACCCTGAACACCAGCTCTACAGCCAAGAAAGCCCAGCAGCGTCTCTACTTCCTCCGGAAGCTGAGAAAGGCCCGGCTCCCTCCACCCATCCTCACACTCTTCTATAGAGGGACCATTGAGAGCATCCTGAGCAGCTGCATCACTGCCTGGTTTGGGACCTACACCGTCTCTGACCGCAAGACCCTCCAGCGTATTGTGAGGACAGCTGAGAGGATCATCAGCGTCTCTCTCCCCTCCATCACGGACATTTACACCACCCGCAGCATCCGCAAAGCAACCAGCATTGTGAATGACCCCACTCATCCCTCACACGAACTGTTCTCCCTCCTGCCTTCGGGAAGAAGGTACCGCAGCATCCGGTCCAGCACGACCAGATTCTGCAACAGCTTCTACCCCCAAGCCATCAGACTCCTCAACTGCAGAGACTGAACTGATGGTTTTTCTGTACATGCACACACACTCTTACCCCACTTACCCCAGAAAATGGAAAGCACTAAAAACCCTACTACCTCACTGGACTCTATTGCACACTGCGTAATAGAGGTAATTACTACCTCACTGGTCTTTTTTGCACACTTTTTGCACACTGCATAATTTGCACACTGTCTTGTTATTTATTATTCTTTGTCTGTATTGTGTTGTATTGTCTGTCTGCACTTTTGTACTGTTGCACTATTGTTCTGTCTACACTGTGTTTATGTGCACCATGGTCCCTGGAGGAACGTTGTTTCGTTTCACTGTGTACTCTGTATATAGCTGAAATGACAATAAAAACCACTTTGACTTTGACTTTGACTATACTCTTCACTCTATACACAATACTCTATACACTCTATACATTATACTCTACACACTCTACTCTATACACTATACTGTATACACTATACTCTACACTCTATACACTATACTCTATACACTATACTCTATACACTCTATACACTATACACTATACTCTATACATTATACTCTACACACTATACACTCTACACACTATACTATACATATTATAGTTTACATTCCGCACACTATACACATTTTACTCTACACCATATACTATAAACACTATACTCTATACTCTACACTCCACACACTAATCAGGTCGACTGCAGTGCAGCATTAGAAACCATTAGCAGTAAATCCTTGGGGAATAAAAGTGGACCTTCTACAGAATTGCTCCATAAACTTCTTAATTAACCCGGTTTATTATCTACAGTATTTAAGGTGCTGATTTAAGCCGTTCTTCTGTTTAAACAGCTGAGAGCTGCTTCCAAACTAATCCACACTCACCTCCACCCTCACCTCCACCCAGGCCTGATTACCTCACCCTGAGGGTAGGAGGGTGTAGTAAACGCCCAAACCCTGAAACAGGAAACTGGATCTGACCCACTTTATACTGTGAACCAGTTCCCGGTTCTATTGAAGCTCTTACACAACCTGTTCCCCAGGAGCACGAGTGTGTGTTCCTACAGCCAGGGCAGGTTTACCCGACCGCTGGATCACTGTGTGTGTTTAATCAGTGTGTGTGTGTGTGTGAGTGTGTGTGTGAATGCTGGGAAATGTTTCAGAAGGTCGGGTTTTATCTTATCTGCAGTTATTTGTGTTCTACAGACATGTGGCAAAGTCTCAAGGGTGAACCGACCTGCCGTCCCGTCAAATACGGCGTTTTGAAAACCGCAGATCAAAGCTTTATGCTACATTATTATTATTAGAACTTTAAAATAAAGATTTTACTGTAGAGATATGAGAGTACCGTGTAGAGTAGAAGGTAAACGTGTCTCTAACAGGTTTAAATAAAGAAAACAGAGCCAATTATTAATTATTAATATAAAATGTAGAATTTTACATACAATAAACTTGAGATCTTTTATCATTTAACCCACTAAAGATAATCTCAGAATATTCCTCATATTAACATTTAATCAGCAAACGCTGCACAACTATAACTACAGCCTGTTGAACTGAGTGATAGGAATAAATCATGTGAATTGATTCTATCATTTAATTTATTCATTAATACTTCCAGGCCGGAGGACTCTTATCTTGAAATGGGACTTTTGTTTGATGCAGTCAAGCTAAATCAGGAGCTTGTTGAGCTAAATTACTCTATAATCTTTAATAAACAGCTCAGGTGGAACTGCACTGATTAAATACAGTAATTTCTGCTGTTTAATAAACGTGTTTTATATCTATAATTTACTCCGGTCTTCAGTCCTGACTAAAGAATAACTGCTTAGCTGTAATGCTAATAGCGAGCCTCTGAGGGCCTGGAGCAGTTAGCCGCTATGCTAACTTATTTTTTTGTAGCTGTATTTCTCACAGAGTAACACAATCTGATGAACTGCAGTAGAGTTACAATAAATTCTGATGTATTTAATATGTTTATTATATCTGTACGTTACTCTGGTCCTCAGTACTGATGCACATTATTAGCGTGTTAGCTGCAGTGCTAACCCCGGGCCTCAGCAGGCTTGGAGAGTGTTAGCGCAGATGCTAACGGTTTATATAAGCTGTTTTACAGTAGGTTCTGTTAGGGCTGGGTTATATTCTAAAGAATAATATCTCAATATTCTTCAAATATATGAGCGATTCTCAGTTATAATTAAGATTTTTAGTTATTTATGTCTGTTTATAAACAGTCCACCATTTAAAGTGATGCACAAGCTACTGTTTCCTTAAGATTTAATGTAATATTTAGTTTGTTTATGAATAGTAATCAGCTTCCTTTAACTTTGCAGCAGATCTTAAACACAGTGTAAAAATTGTATAACTTACTTATATGTTAACTATGTAAACTATTGTTATATATAAAGAGTTTTTACTCTTTCTACTGAGATGCACTCTGCAGCTTCTGTAAATAAAGACATAATCCTACACTCTATTATCCTTTTACACAATCAAATTAATACAGTAATTCTATGCTAACTTTCCATATTTAAATGTGTTTAAATATCTAAATTATTTAAATTGTGTTTAAAAATCACCATCATGAAAACATCTGTGACATTCACTTGCAATTCCTTTATATATGTTATTTAAACTGAATAAATTAGTTAACGATTATCAGTCACAAAAGAGTCAAACAAAAACAACAAAAACAGGATGTGATGCAAAGATTTAGTTTAATGCAGTAAATGATTCTACGAGGAGAGCGATAATAAAATTACATTATACAACAATAAGCCTCATCATGAGCCGACAGATTACATACAGAACTCTGGAATAAAAGGTACAAATAAATAGATTCTCCCACGTTCCCTCCCACAGCGTAAAAAATACTGAGCATGAATCACCTGATCCATTCCAATTCTCACAATAATTTTCTTTATATGATGTTTTAAATGTCCCGCGTCTTTAGCTAATGCTAAGCTAATAACGGGCTAAGCGGCGCTGCTTTGGTCTGAATAACGAAAACAGAAAGTTTGTACATCAATATGAAGCACAGGTTTATGGTTATACTACAGTGAAAGCTGAGATTCACTGTAATCTGACAATCTGATTAATTGAGTTAATCTCTGATCTAGACGCTGATTAGCTGTGGGAAGAGTTCGTTAGCGAACATGTCGTCCCAGGACACGTCGGCGCAGAGGGGGGACGACATGTCGCTGAAGGGGGACGGGGACCTCTCGTATCCAGAGTCACTGTAGGAATCGGCCGTCAGATACGCCGTCTTCTCGTATTCGCCGAGAGACGGAGACAGAAACTCGTCCACCCCGACCGAGACGCTCTCCGCCGCGGGGACGAGCTCCTCCTCCGGCTCGTCCTTCACCGACACCGTCTCCACCTCCACCTCCTCCTGAGACAGCGCGAAGACCTCGTCCTGCACCTCCTCCATCTTCACCTCCTCCTCCTCCTCCTCTTCCTCCTCGCTCTCCTGCCGCTCCTCCGCCGGCCGGGTGTAGACGTGGTCGAACTGGATCAGTTCATTAAGGGCCTCCAGCTTAACTGGTGCGGCCCCCAGAGCTCCAGGTGCGGCGGCAGGTAGCGGCTCTCCGGCTGATCCAACCAGAACCAGCTGCTGCTGCTGCTCCAGATCTGCTGCTGCTGCTGCTTCCTGGAGACCAGCCTTGAGGAACAGATCTGGGTCAAGGATGTCCAGAATGCCGAGCAGGAGATCAGACTGCAGGATCAGGAATCACACAAACCCAGTCAGAGTCTCAGAAACAACAACATCTTTTATTCTGTTCGATACAACTTCTATCAGCCAAGTCATTAAATATATATATATAAAGAAATAAAAGGTGGTGAACAAGGATAGGACAAACTCTATCAAACAATGGCCGGTTTATTTGAAATCGTTTTTTTGTTGTGTGGATTTTATCAAAAACCTTTTTTGTTCTGTTTTAGTTCAAATGTTTTAATGTTTAGATTAAGGCTGCTGAAGATTAAGGTTTTAATTTCTTTTTATGAAGCTCTGTTTGGACTGGAGTCCTCGTTACGTCTGTAAACCTGCTGTAACGTCTGTGTGAGTCACTGGTCACGTCCTCTAGACCAGTTAAACCTGTAATATTTCTACATATTTCTACTCTTTAGTTCAGTGTCGGGAAACTGCAGCACTTCCTCAGCCCTGATTCCCGTCATAAAACCCAGAAACACGGAAACGCTGACCTTCCTTCTCTTATTTCATATTTAACCCTTTCCTTACAGCTCCTCTAAAACTACAGCCGTCTCTCAAACACACTCCCTCAGAGTAAAGAGATTCACAAGCTATTTTCTCCTGTATGTTTAACAAACAGTAAGCAGCCTCAACCTTACAGCAGCTTTTATATTAAACACAGTGTAAACATAATAAACCTCCTTAAATTTCAGTTAAATATGATGAAAAAGTCAGATATGTAAATTACTGTTATAAGTTCTATACAGGTTTCTGACAGAAGTAAATCTCTATATACTGAGATTCTCTCTGCAGCTTCTATATATAAAGATCTACAATCTCCATTTTCCTTACCATCATTTATAAAATCATATTAAAACAGTAATTACATTACTCTAAATAAATCATGTAAAATATAGGATTTTTTCTTTAGACAATACGATATTATCACATCAAAAAGGAATAAGGTCCACTCAATATCTGTATTTAAAGAAACAATATGTGATTTATTTTCAGTAGTAAATGATAAGGATGTGTCGTGTGTGTGTGTGTGTGTGTGTGTGTTGTCGTACCTCAGGGTCTGGATGGTGAGCAGTGTGAGGATCCATGGTGAGATCTTCAGATTTGATGACGGCTGGGCCTGTACCTGCTGCGGAGGCACACGTAGCCTGAGTACTGCAGACTCAGAAGACCCGGTCACCAGAACCAAATCACTCGCCCTGGACTCCACCGCCTGAACCTGCAGAGACACCGAGAGACAGAGATATAGGTTTATATTATATTAATATTTAATCATCAGATTCTACATATACTAATGTAATTGAAAACCTCTGGAATTTAATCAAGAGGAAGATGGATGATCACAAACCATCAAACCACCAAACTGAACTGCTTGAATTTTTACACCAGGAGTAAAGCAGCATAAAGTTATCCAAAAGCAGTGTGTAAGACTGGTGGAGGAGAACATGATGCCAAAACGAAACCAGGTTTATTCCACCAAATATTGATTTCTGAACTCTTAAAACTCTTAAAATTCTGCATCTTTTTTCATTTTCTGTAAATAAATGCTCTAAATGAGAATATTTTTATTTGGAATTTGGGAGAAATGTTGTCTGTAGTTTATAGAATAAAACAACAATGTTCATTTTACTCAAACATAAACCTATAAATAGCAAAATCAGAGAAACTGATTCAGAAACTGAAGTGATCTCTTCATTTTTTTCAGAGCTGTATTTTGCTTTATTCTGCTTTAGTAATAAATTAGATTATGTAAGCATTTCTAACAGTCAGATTAATGGGATTAGAGCTCTACTGTAGTAAATCCTCTTTACCTTCACGTTCGTCTCCAGGGTATCTAACCCCAGTCTCTGTCTCAGCTCCTGGTTCTCGCTCAGCAGATCACTCGCTCGCTCCCTCAGAACCTCATTCTCCATGTGAAGCTTCTGATTCTAAACACAGAGAGAAATGGCTCAGTCCCAAACCTGTCAATCAAACCTGATCAAACCTGATCACTGATCAATAACCCACCTCCTGCTCCAGCTCCAGGACCTGCTGCTCCAGTTCCCCCATCTTAGCTTTCTTCCTGTCTCTCGCCGTCTGAGCCGCGACCCGGTTCTTCAGCTTCCTAAAGAACATCCAGAAATAAAATTATTCATATTATAATAAGAGTTTATCATTAATACACACTTTATTACAGCATAAAGAGAACAGGCTCATGTATATATCACAATAATCACATTATCATGTAATAAATGAATACGATTTCAGTAATTTGTGATAATGGTGATATTGGTCTATATTGTGTTTATTTGTTTGTTCACATTTATTATAGTGAACATTTTTTTTCAGTTATTGTCTTTAAAATGTTACAATTGCTTTGATATTCTATTATTAGATTATAATTATATGAGTGGCATTTAATGATCTTAAAATTACAATAATATCGTTTATCGCAATGATATATGAGACGATATATCGTCCACACACAATTCTTATCAGGACAGACTTAGTGAGCAGATTTTACCTTTATTCTGACTGTAAGCATCTTTGATCTGAGTGATCAATAATGAAACTGGGTTTAAATACAGACTGATCACAGTGATATCAGTAAAGCTGCAAACGTGTCTGATCCCAAATCCACTAATAAATAAATATATATATAACAGTAATCTGTAATCAGGCCTTGAATTTTAGTTAGTTCTTAATTGTTTAATCTGGTTAGGATATATTTATTTCTCATGCATTTATTTTACAGTATTGTTTCTTAATGTTTTATTCTTTTTTCATTTTTAATCTACTTTTTAAATTGATTGTTTGCTAGAGTTCATGTTTAGTTGTTTTTATATCTGACATTGATTTATTTTATTTCATATTATAGGTTTAAAAATAAGAATTACTGATTAAGTAATAAGAACAGTTTTTCTATTGTTTGTTTGATTGATTAGTTTGATCACACGCTGCTACAGATCAGAGCTGATTAATGAAACTGATCAGCAGGAATTACTCAATCCTGCAGCTGCAGCCATGTTTGTGCCACGCAGGCAGAAGAACTTAAACCTGAGCTAGAAGGAGGAGGAGCTCAGCTGATTCTGGCTAAAGTTCAAAATCAGATTTACACTCAAACCAACCAAAAAATTAAACTCTAAAACCCTTTAAACAGGACCGGACCTCCAATAATTCCCCTAAATACACTTTACCCACTTTCACTTCCTCCTTATACCCTAAAAACTATATCATATATTTATTTATACATTATAAACATTACCTCCTCATACTCTATACAATATATACACAAAATACACTATACAATACCCCCCTGTACTCTATACTCTATTTAATCTATACACTACTCTCACTATCAGCTCCAGTCCGGGTTTCAGGGCAGATTTGGGATCAGGCCGGTATTGATCGGATTGGGACACCGCCCTAACAGATGTTCACACTTCTACTGTAGATTTATTTAAATGTGAAAACAGAAAACCGATCTGGGTGTTTAAAATAATATTTAAACAGGCTAATTATTTAATATATCAGTGTACTGGTTTAGTATTTTTTAAATTTAGTTTTATATTATTACTGGTGTAAATACACTTTTGTAACAAAGTCTGTCTGAAGCACAGAATTATAAACAGTGATAAATAGTGATAAATAGTGATCTGGGCTTGTTTAATTTAATATTATTGTATTATTAGCACAGATTGATCGTGAAAAACAAACACTTTTAAATGTTTAAATGGCATGCGCATGCGCAGTGGCGGAACCGGATTATTTCGTGGCGGAACCGGATTTATCCCTGTATATATATATATATATATATATATATATATATATATATATATATATATATATATATATAATATATATTAATATATTAAGGGGATATATATTATTATATCGTAATAGGTTGAGTCTCTCACCGCCGCAGCGCTTTCTCCTCCGGGCTGAGGTGTGTGAGGCGCTGGCGCTTGCGGAGCGGCGGCGCGGTGGAGCTGCAGTCGGAGTCCGAGCCGGGGTGCGCGGCGGGCGGCAGCAGGACGGAGACGGAGCGGCCGAGCGGCCCGGAGCCCTGCTTCCCGGAGATCAGCAGGACTTTATGGGCTCCTGCGGGCCCGGCGCTCACCACCACCATCCTGCCGAGGTTCTGTAGGTCCGGTTCTGATCCGTAAACGCTGAGATCCGCGGGGGAAAAGGGCTGATATTAATAAAGTGCCCTTAAATTTTCCTCATTAAACCCGGAAAAATCCCTAAAAACCCCTAAAATCTCTATTTTCCTCCCGCTGCTCCTCCGCTCTACTGATCTCTAACCGGGGAAGCGCCTCCTCTCTATTTCTACTGTCGTGGTGAAATCTGATTGGCTGAAGCGGCCTGTGCGTAATTCCGTAGGTGGTCTCTGATTGGATGGAAAGCTGATGCAATTTCTCCGCTTTTTGATCAAAACAACAGACCGGTTTATTAATGTTATTTATTAATGCAAATTAAACCAGAAAACCAGAAGAATATAATAAATAAACAGCTAAATGTGTTACATTTTTTATATGTTTTCATTTTCCACAGTGTATATAATATGATATAATATAATATAATATAATACAGTCAGTACTCACTTTCCTTTACTGAGTTCCTCTACTCACCCTGTTTAATTTACTCTACATACATTTGCATAAATATGCTTTAATATCTGATCTGATTTTTTTATCTGTATTTTTAGGTGTTATTTTTGTACGACAGCATTTTAGAGGCTGAATTACAAAAATGTAAACTTTGAGAATAAAGGAATTTCAAGACTAAATTTGTAATATTACAACACATATTATGACTAATATGAAAAAGTTCTCTAAATATTACTTTATTCTCAAAATTCAATTTGAAGTGAATAATATAGTAATATAGTAATATAATAATATAGTAATATCGCTTTCCTGTATTAGTCAGTGTATTATATGGCATGCTAACCTAAAATCAGTCAAAAACGTTTTTATTTACTGTTTTATTTGTTTGAACTAAAATGATATATTTTGTTGATAGCTAAGTTTAAGTTTCACTTATTGATTTGTTAATATTGATTATTTATAATGTAAATCAGGGACTCATGCAGTGTGTTTCTGATTGGTAAATATATGCAGGGGGATGTTAGTAGTGATCTATGTGTTTCAGTAGTAAAGTGGGCGGAGCTAGGGGAATACACATTTCACAGGATTACACCAGTAACAGAGCAGAGTGGGGTAAAACTCTAAAATACAGCAGTTTAATAAAATCAGACCTGTTAAATACTGAGTTACAGTGCAGAGTGTGGAGTTATAGTGCAGATGATCTGGTGATGTAAATAGTGATTTTCACTGAATTACATCAGATTCACCACGTCCCGCCTCTCTACACAGTAAATACACTGCAGTACTGCTGCTGTGAGCTGATTGGTCGGTGAGCGGATGCTGGAGTTGCATTTAAAAGCTTTAGAACTGGAGTTTAAAAGGTTTAAAATAGTCTGTGGCGCTGAAACATGATCTGTACCGAGGAAATAAGTAGAAATTTCAGTATAAAATCAGTGTGGGGTATTATAATATATTTATTTTAGGAGTAGCAGTGACTTTGGTCTGTTGATTGATGGGTAAAGTAAAAAAGTAATTATTACAGTAATACGAGTAAATAGATGTTAGTTAATCTGTAAAAAATCAGTATGTCTATCACATGCTGTTAACTGTGTAATGGTGAGTAGGTGTGATAGTGTAACAGTGAATGTAAGTGTAATAGTGTATTAGTTTAACAAGAGTATAAGTGTGATAGTGTAATAGTGTAATGGTGTATCAGTGAATGTAAGTGTAATAGTGTATTAGTGTAATAGTTTAATGTGTATAAGTATGATAGTGTAATAGTGTATTAGTTTAATGTGTATGAGTGTGATAGTGTAATAGTGTATTAGTTTAATGTGTATGAGTGTGATAGTGTAATAGTGTAATGGGGTAATTGTGTGATAGTATTACTCAGCAGTGATGTGGTCAGTCTGTGTTCATTAACGGCTGCTATTGTTATTCACTCACAACAATACCTCTAAACCTCACTATTACAGAACATCAGGCAGACGTTACACTGCCGGTTCCTCCGCTGGCTGGAAGTGATCAGTCTGATCACTAGAGCTTTAATCTTCAACACTTCACACTCATTCATTCACTTCTACAGGACCTGATTAATTAATTGATCATTGTGATTAAAGTTTGAATGTTAATTAATCAGTTATTAATTCAGAATCGAGGCTGAGGGAAATGATTGTGTTTGGTCGTGCTTAGTTTAGCCCTCAGTATGGGGTCCTGCAGGGCTCAGTGTTGGGGTTTATGAAGATGCTGATGGTAATAGTAGTTTGTGTGTTTAGCTGTAATATAGATGTAATATAGCTGTAACATAGTTGTAAATCAGTAGTTGTGTTAAATGTACAGTTTAGAGCTTCATTTAGCTGATTAGCTTCATAGCTTACTATAGTTAGCTTTAGCTGTAGCTAAAGCTGCAGCCCAGCCGTGTGTCAGTAATGTGTGATTAGCATGTGAAGGAAGGGGGAGGGGTTTATGGCCAGGTGACGAGTTGTCTATCACCTGGACGTGTCTGAGTTTACCTAAAGCACACAGCCGCCTGTTTACCCCCCCCCCCCACCCCCACCACCCGCCCCCAACAGCCCCCCCCACCAGCCCCCCCAACATCCCCCCAACACCCACCAATCAACACGGTAAAATTCAACGCCCAGCCAAACGGTATCTGTTATATATTATATTATATTATATTATATTATATTATATTATATTATATATCTGTACACTATGACAAACATCGTTTTTCTGAACTGAAAAATCCGTAACCTTTTATTTTCCGTCTAATTTTATAACAGAATTTTAATTTTATGAAACAAACAGATAAAAACAAATCTGTTTTATTCACCTGACTGTAGAATTTTAAGTGGATTTATTGTGTAAAGCATATCTTTAAATTAAGGTCAATGTAAACGGATTTAATTCCAAGTCATTTTCAAGCATTTCTATTGGTCCATTCCTAATCAAATTCTGATACAATAAAATAACAACTGATATATTAACTGAATTGTATTGTCTGTATTTTCATTGTTATATTAATTTTACACAGCTTACTTAACTCTTTACACAGGGCAGTGCAAAAGTTTGGGTACCCCTGGTAAAAGTGTAGAATAAAAGACTGTAAGAGGACCTGATCTCTGAGGCCTAAAGATAAAACATTATTTTGATCATTTGAATATTTTTCAGAATTTTTTCAACAAACCCAAAAGTAATAATGTGTAGTTAGATTAGATTGGAATGTGAAATTATATTATTAAAAATTTTAATAAATCTTAAAGTACACATAGTATTTTTTATATTTTTGTAAATGCTAAATTGTTTCATTCATATTTCATAATTTAATTAATTATTTTTCTGAATATGTAAATGTGCCTCTGAGATTTTCACACAAACTCCCAAAAGCCCAGTTTCATTACATCAGATTCCAGTTCTCTCACTGGTGAAACTGGGAGAGCCCCTGCTGGTGAAGAGTCCGAACCCAGAGAGAGAAACTCTGATTATATTTATTTCTGATACTTCTGTTTCTTTCAGGTTCAACACAAAACCAGCATTCAGCAGCACTTTATAAACCCTCAGAGTGCAGTCCCTGTACTGTTTACGGTTTTGTGTGTGTGTGTGTGTGTGTGTGTGTGTGTGTGTGTGTGTGTGTGTGTGAGAGAGAGAAAGAAAGAAAGAAAGAGAGAGCAGACATATATAAAGTACTAGAGACTCAGACTTTAGTAAAAGTGCTCTATAAGTATATAAGTAGAAGTGTCTTTAAGCTCCACATTTAAGTAAAAGTACTAAAGTATTCAATTGTCTTTGTATTTAAGTACTGCAGGTAGTAGTGAAGTACTGAGAGTAAAAGTACAGTACTGTGTAATTAGTGTATTTATTACAGAAAGCAGTGAAAAGTTAGCAGATCTTACAACATCAGCTTCATCAAACCCGTGTGTGTGAGCAGTGTGTGTGTGTGTGAGCAGTGTGTGTGTGTGTGTGTGTGTGTGTGTGTGTGTGTGTGAGAGCAGTGTGTGTGTGACTGTGTGTGTGTGTGTGTGTGAGCAGTGTGTGTGTGTGTGTGTGTGTGTGTGTGTGTGAGAGCAGTGTGTGTGTGACTGTGTGTGTGTTTGAGAGAGCAGTGTGTGTGTGACTGTGTGTGTGTGTGTGTGTGTGTGAGCAGTGTGTGTGTGTGTGTGTGTGTGAGAGCAGTGTGTGTGTGACTGTGTGTGAGCAGTGTGTGTGTGTGTGTGTGAGAGCAGTGTGTGTGTGTGTGTGTGAGAGCAGTGTGTGTGTGTGTGTGTGTGTGTGTGAGAGAGAGCAGTGTGTGTGTGTGTGTGAGAGCAGTGTGTGTGTGTGTGTGAGAGCAGTGTGTGTGTGTGTGTGTGTGTGTGTGAGAGAGAGCAGTGTGTGTGTGTGTGTGTGTGTGTGTGTGTGTGTGTGAGAGAGCAGTGTGTGTGTGTGAGAGCAGTGTGTGTGTGTGTGTGTGTGTGTGTGTGAGAGAGCAGTGTGTGTGTGTGAGAGCAGTGTGTGTGTGTGTGAGAGCAGTGTGTGTGTGTGTGTGTGAGAGTGTGTGTGTGTGTGTGTGAGAGCAGTGTGTGTGTGTGTGTGTGTGTGTGAGAGAGCAGTGTGTGTGTGTGTGTGAGAGCAGTGTGTGTGTGTGTGTGTGTGTGTGTGTGTGAGAGCAGTGTGTGTGTGTGTGTGTGTGTGTGTGTGTGTGTGTGTGTGTGAGAGCAGTGTGTGTGTGTGTGTGTGTGTATGTGTGTGTGTGTGTGTGAGAGCAGTGTGTGTGTGTGTGTGTGTGTGTGTGTGTGTGTGTGTGTGAGAGTGTGTGTGTGTGTGAGAGAGCAGTGTGTGTGTGTGTGTGTGTGTGTGTGAGAGAGCAGTGTGTGTGTGTGTGTGTGTGTGTGTGAGAGCAGTGTGTGTGTGTGTGTGTGTGAGAGTGTGTGTGTGTGTGTGTGTGTGAGCAGTGTGTGTGTGTGTGAGCAGTGTGTGTGTGTGTGTGAGAGCAGTGTGTGTGTGTGTGTGTGTGTGTGTGAGAGAGCAGTGTGTGTGTGTGTGTGTGTGTGTGTGAGAGCAGTGTGTGTGTGTGTGTGTGTGTGAGAGTGTGTGTGTGTGTGTGTGTGAGCAGTGTGTGTGTGTGTGAGCAGTGTGTGTGTGTGTGTGAGAGCAGTGTGTGTGTGTGTGTGTGTGTGTGTGTGTGTGTGTGTGTGTGTGAGAGCAGTGTGTGTGTGTGTGTGAGCAGTGTGTGTGTGTGTGTGAGCAGTGTGTGTGTGTGTGTGAGAGCAGTGTGTGTGTGTGTGTGAGCAGTGTGTGTGAGCAGTGTGTGTGTGTGAGAGCAGTGTGTGTGTGTGTGAGTGTGTGTGTGTGTGTGTGAGCAGTGTGTGTGTGTGTGAGCAGTGTGTGTGTGTGTGAGCAGTGTGTGAGAGCAGTGTGTGTGTGAGTGTGTGTGTGTGTGTGTGTGTGAGCAGTGTGTGTGTGTGTGTGTGTGAGCAGTGTGTGAGAGCAGTGTGTGTGTGAGTGTGTGTGAGTGTGTGAGTGTGTGTGTGAGCAGTGTGTGTGTGTGTGTGTGAGCAGTGTGTGTGTGTGTGTGTGAGCAGTGTGTGTGTGTGTGTGTGAGCAGTGTGTGTGAGCAGTGTGTGTGTGTGTGAGCAGTGTGTGTGTGTGTGAGCAGTGTGTGTGTGTGTGAGCAGTGTGTGTGTGTGAGAGCAGTGTGTGTGTGTGTGTGTGAGAGCAGTGTGTGTGTGTGTGTGTGAGCAGTGTGTGTGTGTGTGAGCAGTGTGTGTGTGTGAGAGCAGTGTGTGTGTGTGTGTGTGAGAGCAGTGTGTGTGTGTGTGTGTGAGCAGTGTGTGTGTGTGTGAGCAGTGTGTGTGTGTGTGAGCAGTGTGTGTGTGTGTGAGCAGTGTGTGTGTGTGTGTGTGTGTGTGTGAGCAGTGTGTGTGTGTGTGAGCAGTGTGTGTGTGTGAGAGCAGTGTGTGTGTGTGTGTGTGTGTGTGAGCAGTGTGTGTGTGTGTGAGCAGTGTGTGTGTGAGTGTGTGTGTGAGCAGTGTGTGTGTGTGTGTGTGAGCAGTGTGTGTGTGTGTGTGTGAGCAGTGTGTGTGTGTGTGAGCAGTGTGTGTGTGTGTGAGCAGTGTGTGTGAGCAGTGTGTGTGTGTGTGAGCAGTGTGTGTGAGCAGTGTGTGTGTGTGTGAGCAGTGTGTGTGAGCAGTGTGTGTGTGTGTGAGCAGTGTGTGTGAGCAGTGTGTGTGTGAGTGTGTGTGTGAGCAGTGTGTGTGTGAGTGTGTGTGTGAGCAGTGTGTGTGTGTGTGAGAGCAGTGTGTGTGTGTGTGTGAGAGCAGTGTGTGTGTGTGTGAGCAGTGTGTGTGTGTGTGTGTGTGTGTGTGAGCAGTGTGTGTGTGTGTGAGCAGTGTGAGCAGTGTGTGTGAGCAGTGTGTGTGTGAGTGTGTGTGTGAGCAGTGTGTGTGTGTGTGTGTGAGCAGTGTGTGTGAGCAGTGTGTGTGTGTGTGAGCAGTGTGTGTGTGTGTGAGCAGTGTGTGTGAGCAGTGTGTGTGTGTGTGAGCAGTGTGTGTGTGTGTGAGCAGTGTGTGTGAGCAGTGTGTGTGTGTGTGAGCAGTGTGTGTGAGCAGTGTGTGTGTGAGTGTGTGTGTGAGCAGTGTGTGTGTGAGTGTGTGTGTGAGCAGTGTGTGTGTGAGTGTGTGTGTGAGCAGTGTGTGTGTGTGTGAGAGCAGTGTGTGTGTGTGTGTGAGAGCAGTGTGTGTGTGTGTGTGTGTGTGTGTGTGTGTGAGAGCAGTATGTGTGTGTGTGTGTGTGTGTGTGTGTGTGTGTGTGTGTGATAACAGTAGTGTGTATTTGATGGTGAAACTGGAGGAAGGAGGAAGTTCTCTATACTTCTCTATTCTCAGTAACGCCCCCCCCCCCCTCCCCCCCGCTGGTTCTGTTGGACTCCTGGTGGTGAGACAGAGAGAGAGACAGCCTGAGGTGTGAGACAGTGTGAGAGTGAGTCAGGTGACCAAATCCATTATACTGCTCCCTCACACCTTTCTGATCAGCTGATCTCAGGTGTAGTCACATGACCTGTATTACAGAGGCCCATAATCACAGATCCAGACTGATCCACACATCTAATTACTGATTACTAGCTAGTGTTTGAGTCTGTAGTATATATTGGATTTCAGTGTGAAGGTTGAGTATAAATATACTCTAGATATACTCAAAACCGCTCGTTTTTTATTGTGGCTGTATTCCGATTGCAGATTTCAGACTATCCAACTTATTCTGAATAAAGCTGATTGTTTACTAGAAGATAATAAACATTAGTGATAATAAACAGAGAGTATGCTTAGTATAGTATACTCAGCTACAGGGAGTAACAGTAACTGGAAGAAGAAGAAGAAGAAGAAGAAGAAGAAGAAGAAGAAGAAGAGGAGAAGTTACCAACACAACACTAAACACACTCATCACTCACACAGGAAACTGCATTAATTAACTGTGTATTAATCACAGAGAGGAGCTGCGTCTGTGGTTGAAGAGCTAATTTACCGTATTTAACCAAACACCCGTACGTCTGCTCTGCCCGGTTATAGCTGTGACGGAGTAGATGCTGATTTTGGTGGACAATTGTGGTCTGAAGTGAGACTATTACGGTTGTCATGGTTGCTATATATGGTAGGTTGTTCTTTTTAAGAAGATAAATACAGTGAAATATGTAAATTCTGCAAGAAGGTAAAATATTAATTTCTTTCTTTTCTTTTGGTTGCAGATTTAATTTTTGTTTTATAGCTGTGAAACGTGTATTTTGCTCGTATCTGTTTGTTGTATATTTTTAATAAATTGGCCTAATAAAGTTCAATCATTGATGCTATTTTTTACAATTGAGTATTTTTGATGAAATAAATGTAAAAGCTGTTCCAAATTAATTTGTCCGCCCACTATGGCAGTATAATACAATAATATAATACTGTAGCTGTGTGGTGCTGTAACTCAGAGAGAGTGTGTGTGTGTGTGTGTGTGTCCTGTTTAAACATGTGTTAAAGGAATGGGTCGCTCACACACCCAGACACCCCCATCTGTGATTAGCAGTTAGCTGGGCAGTGCCAGAGTCAACACTCACATCCTGGATCAGTGTGTGTGTGTGTAGTGTGTGTGTGTTGCCGGGTGGGAACAGTGCTGGCATTCTTCCTACCCAGGAGACGCCACTGTCTCTTTATGGGGTGTAAGGGTCACGCCCACACACACACACACACACACACACACACACATACTTTCACACAGTCTCACACACACACACACACACACACACTCATGCAGGACTCCAGCTGGGGGAGTCTCAGGCCTGAGGTGATGTTTACTCCAACCCTGATTACATATAGTGTATGTGTGTGTGTGTGTGTGTGTGTGTAGTGTGTGTGTGTAGTGTGTGTGTGTAGTTAAACCCAGCTGTGTGCACTGTAACAGGACCTCCTTGTTCTACCGTCGTATTCTGTACTGTATAAACTCTCCTAATGCTTAATGATCAGGTGTTCCGATACTTTTGTCCATTCAGTGTGTGTTTATTGTATTGTAATTATAATTAATTGTAATTATTAATTATTGTAATTATTGTAATTATGGTCTACACTGTATCAGTTCTGTCCTGCGTCTCGTACCTGTGCTGCACATGCTGCTGGGTGGTTGCTACAGCATAGTATAGTGTTGTGAGGTGGTAGCTGTGGTATTCTAGATGAAACAGAGCAAGGCATTGCAGGAGGACCAGAGTCAGGTCAAAGTCAGGGCCGGGTGGCCGGGCTTTGGGCCGTGTGGCCGGGGTTTGGGCCGTGTGGCCGGGCTTTGGGCCGGGTGGCCGGGGTTTGGGCCGTGTGGCCGGGATTTGGGCCGGGTGGCTGATCTTTGGGCCGGGTGGCTGGGTTTGGGCCGGGTGGCTGGGTTTGGGCCGGGTGGCCGGGATTTGGGCCGGGTGGCTGATCTTTGGGCCGGGTGGCTGGGTTTGGGCCGGGTGGCTGGGTTTGGGCCGGGTGGCTGATCTTTGGGCCGGGTGGCTGGGCTTTGGGCCCGGTGGCTGGGCTTTGGGCCGGGTGGCTGGGCTTTGGGCTGGGTGGCTGGCTTTGGGCCAGGTGGCTGGGTTTGGGCCGCGTGGCTGGGTTTGGGCCGGGTGGCTGATCTTTGGGCCGGGTGGCTGGGCTTTGGGCCCGGTGGCTGGGCTTTGGGCCGTGTGGCTGGGTTTGGGCTGGGTGGCTGGCTTTGGGCCAGGTGGCTGGGTTTGGGCCGCGTGGCTGGGTTTGGGCCGGGTGGCTGGGTTTGGGCTGGGTGGCTGGCTTTGGGCCGGTTGGCTATCCAATAGTATAATTCCAGAGAGCACAGTTCCTCCACTGATCACAGATCAGTATTGGGGTTTAAACCCTCTATATCCCAGATCTGGATTTAATTATCACTCGGGGTTTGAGATCAGTGTGAGGCGTGAGCTGAGAGGTGAGGAGGTGAGGAGCTGAGGGCAGGTTGCAGGGTGAAGTTTGTTAAGTAACGTTATTTTGTGAAACTTCTTGCGTAAATGTTCTAAGCTAACGGCTACGCTAACCTCATGCTAACCTCCAGTGCTGCTGTAATCCTGAGTCACTCAGACCGGCCGTTAGTTAACTCAGTCCTGAGATCAGATATCAGTATCTGTTTCTGCTGCATGTAAATTCCTGTTTGAACAGACCAACGTCTCTCAGCATAAAGCAGCTCAGAAGATCCTCAGCCTGCTCTCAGTTCTACTCATATTATATTTATTATTATAATATTTTATAGTGTTAATATTAAAGTGTTTATCTACAGCTGTGGAGTGTAGCAGGAACAGGTCAGAGCAGGACTGCAGCAGCAGGACAGTGAAGAACCAGGCGGAGCAACATCAGGACCCAAGCATCTTCGTACATAAGAGAGAGAGAGAGAGAGAGAGAGAGAGAGAGAGAGAGAGAGAGAGAGAGAGAGAGAGAGAGAGAGAGAGAGAGAGAGAGAGAGAGAGAGAGAGAGAGAGAGAGAGAGATTTCTTTAATTTAATATAGTTTATAATATTTCCCTACATCCTGGTATTTCTATTAAACAGGTAAAGCAGAATTAATGGAGCAGGTCTGTGGTGTACAGCTCTGTATCAGTGGCCGCACACTGCCCCCTTGAGGTGGGTGTTTTTTTTATAATTCTCAGAATATTATTTTCAGTTGTCATGCATTAATTATTATTGTATTATTCCATCCACCTAGCAAGACCATAGCTACAGGATGGTAACACCCAAACCACACAGCAACACCATAGAAACCACCCTAAATACCAAGTGTTTTATCCTATTGGTCCAGTAGCAGCTTTATCTGTCTAATCCCTCTGAAACACTTTTATCGTTTATTAAATTGTTAATAGTTTTAAAACATAAAAAAATTGACTGGTGGAGGAGAACATGCCATGAAAACTGTGATTAAAACCAGGATTATTCCACCAAATATTGATTATTTCTGAACTCTTAAAACTTGAATATGAACTTGTTTTCTTTATCACTTTTAATTAGTTCCACTACCAAAAGAAACCACATTTTTACATTTTTACATTTAATCCCTAACCAGAGTAAAGATCCTGAATCATCAGACCGGCCAGTACTGAGTTAAGTTTTAAACGCAGTCTGTGTTTTTTGTTTATTGTTTATTGTTTATGTTTTATGTTTTATTGTTTACCTGGATCCCCAAACATGTATGTTGCTGTAGCAATAGCTATTTATCTACCAACTTATCTATCTATATCTCTATTAATTTAACCAGGAAAGTTATGAACAACACATTCATATTTACAATAACAGCCAAACAAGCAGCAAAGACACAATCCATCAATCAATAAATTAATCAATTACTTAGAGAATGTTTTTACTATGAATTACTACCCAATCCCAGCTCAAGAAACAAGACACTATTGGCCAATCGTAACGCAGGACTGCTTGACAGAACAGAGCCATTTATAGTGAGGGGGCTGGACTAACCAATCACAGCACACGAAGTGGGATCTTACTAGCCAATCCTATCGCAGTACTTGTTGTCCCACAAAGGCCAGGTCTAAAGGAGGAGGTGGGAGTAACCAATCACAGCGTTTTTACAATTAATTTATTAATTCCCTGATTGGCGCCCTATCGTGCAAGTTCATCCCAAGGGGCGGGGCTATTCGAAAACAACAGGGTCTAACCAAACAAGGGCGAGACTTAAAATCACAGCGCATAAGAAGTGATGCTACTGGCCGGTGCTATGGCAGGGGGCGGGGCTTGTGTGTAAACAGGTGTGTTGTGAATAGAGGTGTGTAAAACAGCGCGTTTTCCAGCGTCATGAGAAACAGTGGGAGGGGAGGGGTCTGAACACCCCCCCCCCCCCCCAAGCCCGGTTCCGTCCGCTGGCAGGCCCGGCACTGAGGCAGCCACTGAGGCACAGCGGCCGCTCCAGCAGCGGCGTCTCCCCGGTCCTCTGCCCGGTTCCCGCGCGGCTACAGCGGCCAGAGAGGGAGGAGAGGCCGGAGGGGCGCAGGGCGCGGCGGGGGAGGAGGATGAGCGACCCGGGCAGGAGCTCCGCTTCATCCGCCACCAGCGCCGCCAGCGCCACGGCCCCCGCCACCGGACCCGGACCCGACACCTACAGGGGCTGGCTGTTCAAATGGACCAACTACCTGAAGGGGTACCAGCGCAGGTGGTTCGTCCTGAGTAACGGACTGCTGTCCTACTACAGGTAAAGACCACCAGCTGCTGCTGGACCTGGGGGCGGGAGGGGAGTTTAACGTTCATTTTACGTTATCGCGCTGTTCTTCACATTCTAATAACAACAACAACAACACTGTCTGGCGTTACACTGACGTTCCGCTGACGTTAGATAGATGGAGAGGGGCGTCCCACATCCACAGCCTGTAGTTTATGGAGTTTCACGTTGATTTAAGGTTTGCAGAACCTAAAACATCTGCTGACCCTAAACGTCAGACTAACACACCAACCCTTAACATTTATAACACTGTCTGCTGTTCTGTAAACGTTAATTAGACGAGAAGAGAAGAGGGAAGTCCCACATCCAGAGAGACACCCTTTCCATCTGAGTGCACCTCTGTTTAAATCTCCCAAAAACACAACAAAACAAAACAACCAAAACACAACAAAACAAAAAAACAAAACAACCGAAACAACCAAAACAAAACAACCAAAAAACTCCAAAACATGCCTCTACTGGAACTCTAGTCGTTTTACAGATGATTGAAAGCCAGATAGATATACGAGATAACCATAATGTCTGATTAGCTGCTGTGTGCAGTTAGCTTAGCCTGGACCTAATGCTAAATGCTAAAGTTCAGAACAATTTCTTATAGCATCTCCCCTCAAACCCTCTGATCTGTCTCTGGTAGATTAAGGCTGTTTCTGGATGAGCAGCTTTTTATCCACCGTAAGACCAGCTTGCTGCACACCTGGAACCACTGCTACCCCATAGCAACCCCATATCAACACCTTAAAAACCTACAGCTATACTATAGCAGCCTAGCAGCCTATCAACAGTATAGCAACCACCAACCCATAGAGACCACCAAGCCACACCAAAATTCGTTTCTACATCATCAGAAGGTAATTAGATACCAGGTTTATGATACCATAGCAACCACCAGGAATACCATAGCAACCACTTAGCAAAACCAAAGCAACCAGTGGGAACAGCTACATTATAGGAACCCCTTTAGCATCCAGTGTAGATCTTTCAGACCCAGACGCTGGTGGAGATCTGGGCAGAGGGTAAACAGTGTGGTTTCAGACTGATGGAGCTGCCGGTGTTTATTTGCTGCCAGGTGGTTGTATCAGTGTCTGAGAGAGTGCCGGTCCTGGCAGCGGCAGCGGGTCAGCTGGGAGGCAGGTATCTGGTGATGGGCGGGATTATGTGGCTGTTTAAAATTGCAGGGTGATCTACAGGTGTCAGCTGTGGGCGGGGCCGGCGGCTGCACATGTTGTTGGGTCGGGGGTGGACCGGCGGCGCTGGTGTCGGGTTTGGTGGCGCTGGTGTCGGGTGGGGGGTTCTGGGACACCAGCTGTCACAAACCCATTTATTCCAGCGCACTGCTCTGATTGGTTCGTTACTGAAAGTAGGTCTGTCCCTCAGAGACGCCCGAGCTGTGAGATGTGCAGTAGATCAGACGTGCAGACGAGGAGAAGTTTCAGGATAATTTGTGTGGAATTTTATTAATAGATAAATTTTTATATTTATATATTTATTTATAATAACTGGCTGCAGCTCCACCGTTCCAGAGAACTCAGTTCCACTGATAGAGCTTCTCCACCGGCGTGGAGTTTTGAACCGTTCTCTGGTTCAGGAACCGGAGTTCTTCTGGTGGAGGCTTCTCTTCTGCAGATGCGCTGTGTTTGTGCATTTGCACATCTGTGTCAGTATTAATGAACAGTTAGATAGATAAATAAATAATATAAAGGGATGGATTGACTCTAAGCATTAAATAAACACTGGTGTCGTTTCCTGTTGTTGTTTATCTGGGTTCTGTCGGGCGGCGCTGACCCGGTCTGATCAGAACACGGTTCTGCTGTAATCAGATGGTCACCAGGTTCATCATGATAGTGAGATTTCCCGCTAGTGTTGGGTTAAGAGAGTGAGGAACAAGGACAAGTGCTCCTGAAGGAGGATTGGAACGCTGCCCAACGTTTAGCCTCATTCTGTTACAAACCCAAACCCAGCCTGTGGTTCTGACTCGGGTTCTGTTTCCACATCAGACCCAGGTTCTGGTTCTGGTTCTGAGCACTTTGTGGACTTTAGTACATCAGATTACCTTTACTGTCAGTAATAATCTTTGTTATTATATATTTATTATTAATTTACCCTCCATTTCCTAGAGAATAGAGGTTTAGAATAGAAGTAACAATCAACAGCTACAGTATATAAACACCACAGCAACCACCAGGGATACCATATACCATAGTGTCCACCAAGCAACACCGTGACATCCACCTAGCAACCAATTGGTACACACCTGGACAACACTTAGTAACACCTATTACCTTGTGGCATCTTCCTAGCAACACCTTAGAAACCAACAGCTGTAACATAGCAACACCTAACAACCACCTGGGACGCCATAGCAACTACTGGGGACACCTTATTTTTACTGTTATTATTATTAATAGGGAATAATATTGATGGCATAAAATCATGAAGTTTTTATAATCTGATTTAGGATAAAATTTTTTGAGGGATTAGTCCTAGACACGACTACAGTGTGAGTGCAGATACAGTGTGAGTGCAGATACAGTGTTAATGCAGGTACAGTGTGAATGCAGATACAGTGTGAACGCAGATACAGTGTGAGTGCAGATACAGTGTGAGCGCAGATACAGTGTTAATGCAGATACAGTGTGAGCGCAGATACAGTGTTAATGCAGATACAGTGTGAGCGCAGATACAGTGTTAATGCAGATACAGTGTGAGCGCAGATACAGTGTTAATGCAGATACAGTGTGAGCGCAGATACAGTGTGAGCGCAGATACAGTGTTAATGCAGATACAGTGTGAGCGCAGATACAGTGTGAGCGCAGATACAGTGTTAATGCAGATACAGTGTGAGCGCAGATACAGTGTTAATGCAGATACAGTGTGAGTGCAGATACAGTGTGAGTGCAGATACAGTGTGAGTGCAGATACAGTGTGAACGCAGATACAGTGTGAGTGCAGGTACAGTGTGAGTGCAGATACAGTGTGAGTGCAGGTACAGTGTGAACACAGATACAGTGTGAGTGCAGATACAGTGTTAATGCAGGTACAGTGTGAACGCAGATACAGTGTGAGTGCATATACAGTGTTAATGCAGGTACAGTGTGAATGCAGATACAGTGTGAACACAGATACAGTGTGAGTGCAGATACAGTGTGAGTGCAGATACAGTGTGAGTGCAGATACAGTGTGAGTGCAGATACAGTGTGAACGCAGATACAGTGTGAGTGCAGGTACAGTGTGAGTGCAGATACAGTGTGAGTGCAGGTACAGTGTGAACACAGATACAGTGTGAGTGCAGATACAGTGTTAATGCAGGTACAGTGTGAACGCAGATACAGTGTGAGTGCATATACAGTGTTAATGCAGGTACAGTGTGAACGCAGATACAGTGTGAACACAGATACAGTGTGAGTGCAGATACAGTGTTAATGCAGGTACAGTGTGAATGCAGATACAGTGTGAACGCAGATACAGTGTGAGTGCAGATACAGTGTGAGTGCAGATACAGTGTGAGTGCAGATACAGTGTTAATGCAGGTACAGTGTGAATGCAGATACAGTGTGAACGCAGATACAGTGTGAGTGCAGATACAGTGTGAGTGCAGATACAGTGTGAACGCAGAGACAGTGTGAACGCAGATACAGTGTGAATGCAGATACAGTGTGAGTGCAGATACAGTGTGAGTGCAGATACAGTGTGAACGCAGATACAGTGTGAGTGCAGATACAGTGTGAGTGCAGATACAGTGTGAACGCAGATACAGTGTTAGTGCAGTTACAGTTTGAGTGCAGATACAGTGTGAACGCAGATACAGTGTGAGTGCAGATACAGTGTGAGCGCAGATACAGTGTGAACGCAGATACAGTGTGAACGCAGATACAAAGTGAATGCAGTCTAGTCTAGAATGAGACCTAATCCTTTAGTCTTAGAATCCGACGCTAAGACTTTACCCTAATTCTTCATTTATAAATTCGATTATTAAACTAAGAGATTAATCCTAGATGACATAATTTTTCTCACAGGGCAGAATCTTCATTCACACTTAATCCAGATTAAACCTGGACTAGACTTTATTTCAGTGGAAAACATTAGAGTGAATTCAGTTTAGTCTGAACCTGATCCAGATCCAGAGTCCCCCCCCACTCAGTGAGCAGGATAATGTTCTGTTTGGAGAAACCGGATCCGGCGGGTAAACCGACACCAGAACAGCAGAGAGTTCAGACCAGGTGAAATCACCTCCACCCGAGAGCCCAGCACCCGTCAGAACATTCATTACCCAACACACACACCCTGCGTCCCAGCACTCACCCAACACTTACCTAACACTAACACTACTGAACACTGCTTCCTAACACTTACCTAACACTTACCGCACTACTGAACACTGCATCCTGACACTTACCCAACACTTACCTAACACTTACCTAACACTTACACTACTGAACACTGCTTCCTAACACTTACCTAACACTTACACTTACCGCACTACTGAACTTTGCATCCTGACACATACCCAACACTTACCTAACACTAACACTACTGAACACTGCTTCCTAACACTTACCTAACACTTACCTAACACTAACACTACTTAACACTGCTTCCTAACACTTACCTAACACTTACACTTACCGCACTACTGAACTTTGCATCCTGACACATACCCAACACTTACCTAACACTACTGAACACTGCTTCCTAACACTTACCTAACACTAACACTACTTAACACTGCTTCCTAACACTTACCTAACACTTACCTAACACTTACACTTACCGCACTACTGAACACTGCGTTCTAACACTTATGCAACACTTACCTAACACTTATGCAACACTTACCTAGCACTTACCTAACACTACTGAACACTGCTTCCTAAGACTTACCTAACACTTACCTAACACTTACCGCACTACTGAACACTGCATCCTGACACTTACCTAACACTTCCCTAACACTTACCTAACACTAACACTACTGAACACTGCTTTCTAACACTTACCTAACACTTACACTTACCGCACTACTGAACACTGCGTTCTAACACTTACTGAACACTTACCTAACACTTAGTTAACACTACTGAACACTGCTTCCTAAGACTTACCTAACACTTACCTAACACTTACACTTACCGCACTACTGAACACTGCATCCTGACACTTACCTAACACTTACCTAACACTAACACTTCTGAACACTGCATCCCAACACTTACCTAACACTTACCTAACACTAACACTTCTGAACACTGTTTCCTAACACTTACCGCACTACTGAACACTGTTTCCTAACACTTACCGCACTACTGAACACTGCATCCTGACACTTAGCTAACACTTACCTAACACTAACACTACTGAACACTTCTTCCTAACACTTACCTAACACTTACCGCACTACTGAACACTGCATCCTAACACTTATGCAACACTTACCTAACACTTACCTAACACTTACTTTTACCGCACTACTGAACACTGCATTCTAACACTTACGCAACACTTACCTAACACTACTGAACACTGCGTCCTAACACTTATCTAACACTACTGAACACTGCGTCCCAACACTTACCTAACACTTACCCAACACTAACAGTACTGAACACTCCTTCCTAACACTTACCTAACACTACTGAACACTGCGTCCTAACACTTACACTTACCTAAAACTAACACTACTGAACACTGCATCCCAACACTTACCTAACACTTTCCCAACACTAACACTACTGAACACTCCTTCCTAACACTTACCTAACACTTATCTAACACTACTGAACACTGCGTCCCAACACTTACATAACACTTACCCAACACTAAGACTACTGAACACTCATTTCTAACACTTACCTAACACTTACCTAACAGTACTGAACACTGTGTCCTAACACTTACACTTACCTATCACTAACACTTACCTAAAACTAACACTACTGAACACTGCATCTCAACACTTACCTAACACTTACCCAACACTAACACTACTGAACACTCCTTCCTAACACTTACCTAACACTTACCTAACACTACTGAACACTGTTGGAAGGTTTTGAGCAGTGCATTCTGGGAACACACACACCTCCCTGATGTTCTGACCCAGATATTGTTTAGAACATCACAGTTTGGTTCTGATTCTTTAAGACTTTAGGAACTGACTGTTCACTCGCTGCCTAATATTTATATATGAAGATCCTGTTACAGGAGATCAGTTATCCGGCTGTGTCCTAAACCGAGCGTATTCACTATGTAGTGCACTACTCTGTGCTTTAGTTCTCTCTCCCGTTTCTGTCTCTCTCTCGTTTCTGTCTCTCTCTCGTTTCTGTCTCTCTCTCTCTCTCTCTCTCGTTTCTGTCTCTCTCTCGTTTCTGTCTCTCTCTCTCGTTTCTGTCTCTCTCTCATTTCTGTCTCTCTCTCTCTCTCGTTTCTGTCTCTCTCTAGTTTCTGTCTCTCTCTCTCTTGTGTCTGTCTCTCTCTCTCGTTTCTGTCTCTCTCTCTCGTTTCTGTCTCTCTCTCTCTCGTTTCTGTCTCTCTCTCGTTTCTGTCTCTCTCTCTCGTTTCTGTCTCTCTCTCGTTTCTGTCTCTCTCTCTCTCGTTTCTGTCTCTCTCTCGTTTCTGTCTCTCTCTCGTTTCTGTCTCTCTCGTTTCTGTCTCTCTCTCTCGTTTCTGTCTCTCTCTCTCTCGTTTCTGTCTCTCTCGTTTCTGTCTCGCTCTCTCGTTTCTGTCTCTCTCTCGTTTCTGTCTCTCTCTCTCGTTTCTGTCTCTCTCTCTCGTTTCTGTCTCTCTCTCGTTTCTGTCTCTCTCTCTCTCGTTTCTGTCTCTCTCTCTCGTTTCTGTCTCTCTCTCTCTCGTTTCTGTCTCTCTCTCGTTTCTGTCTCTCTCTCTCATTTCTGTCTCTCTCTCTCGTTTCTGTCTCTCTCAAGTTCAAGTTCAATAAAGCTTTATTGGCATGACTGTCACAAGGTACACTGTTGCCAAAGCAGACAAACAATACACAAATATAAACACAATGAAAAAAGAAAATCTAATAAAACAACTTAAACAAGAAGAGATTAAATAATATTGATATGAAAAATATTAAATATGAAATAACAATGTTAACAATAATAATGGCATATCAATGAAAAGAGATATAGATATATAATCTAAATATAAATAAGTGAACAGTAGGGGGTAATATTGATTAGTAATGGATATTGATTATTGTTTAGAGTGGTTGTCTCTCAGGTTGTGACAGGCTGTGATATAGAGAGCTGAGAGTGGGAGGAGTTTACTCTTCTCTCCTAATAAACAGGAGAGTTTCTCATTGTTACTGTAGTGCAGGAACTCAGGAGAGATGTCGATCATTTGTCCATAATATCTCTCTCTGATCTGGGCGTACCTGGGACACTCGGTCAGAAAGTGCAACTCTGTCTCCACCACGGACCAATCACAGTGAGAGCACAGCCTGGACTCTCTGGGTAACCAGGTCCGTCTGTGCCGACCCGTCTCCACGGCCAGGCTGTGATCACTGAGTCGGTACATGGTCAGGACTTTCCTGAGGTTCTGATCTGGGATCAGTGTGAGGTACTCTGCGAGGGTGTACTCTCGGTTCAGGGCTGAGTAACACTGCAGTTTGGGTTGGTGTTGGATACTCTGGGTCCAGTAGTGGTGGTACTGTTCTTTTAGTCTGGTGAGGATCGGGTTGGGTCGTAGTGTTTGGGTGAGTGTGTGGTGGGGGTGTGTAGAGTGTGTAATGTCGGCAGGGTTAAGGTGGGTGATGTTTAGGATTAATTGGGTAAGGGGGCTCTTCTGGAGGTTCTGTTCCTGATTGGTCAGAGCTTTGTAATGGAGTGATTGGGGGTGGCTGGATTTAATGTGTTTATAGAAGTTCACGGCTCGTTTTTGGATGGTTAATATTAGGGGGTATTGGCCCAGTTCAGCTCTGCATGCATTATTAGGGGTTTTCCTCTGCACACGTAGGATACTCCTGCAGAATTCGGTGTGCAGAACCTCTATAGGGTGTTTGTCCCAGTTTGGGAAGTCATTTTTTGTTAGGGGCCCCCAAACCTCACTGCCGTAGAGTGCAATGGGCTCTATAACAGATTTAAATATTTTGAGTCTAATTTTGATTGGTAAATCAAATTTAATAGATTTATTAATGGCGAAAAGTGCACGTCTTGCTTTCTCTTTGAGTTCCTTCACAGCCAAGCCAAAACTTCCCGTAGAGGTGATTGTTAGGCCTAAATATGTGTATTTATTTGATTGTTCAATATTAGTTTTATTAATTGTGAAAACATGGTAACTGCGTTGTGATTTGTACTGAAATATTACGATTTTGGTTTTGTGATGGTTTATTTTCAGAGCCCATGTATCACAGTATTTGTGTAGAAGGTCTAAACTTTGTTGAAGACCCTCTTTTGTGGGAGATAGCAGTACCAAGTCATCTGCATAAAGAAGACATTTTATCACTGAATCATCAAGAGATAGACCAGGGATATCTTCACATCTGTCTAATGATTCAGCCAGTTCATTAATATATAAATTAAACATTGTAGGACTCAGACTACAGCCCTGTCGTACACCTCGTGATTGGGTGATGAAATCAGTCCTCTGAGATCCCACTTTCACTGCACATCTACTAGTTGTGTACATAGATTTGATTAGATCATAGACTTTCCCTCCCACTCCATTGTTTAGAAGTTTAAATAGTAATCCTTTGTGCCAGATTGAGTCAAATGCTTTTTGGAAATCAACAAAACAAGCAAAAATCTTTTGTTTGTTTTGGGTGACATATTTATTAATGAGGGTGTGGAGGGTAAAAACATGGTCTGATGTTCTATAATTAGGTAGGAATCCAATCTGAGCTTTGTTTAGGATGTTGTGTTCAGTTATAAAGTTTATAATTCTTTTGTTGATAATGCTACAGAAGACCTTCCCTAGATTGCTATTAACACAGATCCCTCTGTAATTGTTTGGTTCAAATTTGTCGCCGGATTTATAGATCGGGGTTATGAGTCCTTCGTTCCAGATTGATGGGAAATTGCCATAATTTAAAACACAGTTAAAAAGTTTTAGAATAGCCAATTTGAATTTATGATTGGTACATTTCAACATTTCATTTAGGATGCCGTCTGTTCCACAGGCTTTTCTAGGTTTCAGGTCTTTGAGTGTTTCCTCTAATTCCTCTAGTGAGATTGCAGAGTCCAGTGGATTCTGGTTCTCTTTAATGATCTTTTCTAGATTTTCTAATTTATCTACAATGATTTGTTGCTTTTCCTTTATTACTGGGTTTCTGTAAAGAGTTTGGAAATGTGTTTTCCATGTGTCTCCATTTGAAATTAATAATTGGTCATGCTGTGATTTGTTGAGTGATTTCCAGGTTTCCCAAAATGAATTGGAGTTTATAGATTCCTCTAAATGATTGATTTGATTTTGTATGTGTTTGTATTTCTTTGATTTGATCGTGTGTTTATATTCTTTTAGTGTGTCCCAGTATTTCACTCATAATTCTTCATTAAATGGTTCTCTGTGTTTAAGATTGGATAGGTGTCTTAATTATTTTCTTTTATTCCTGCAGTCCAGATCAAACCATTTATTTATCTGAAATTTATTAGCTCTGTTTTTCTTGATTGGGATGTTTGATAGTTGGACTGCATGACTAAAGATGGAGTTCAGGTCTTCTACAGCTTTATCAATTCCTTCTTGATTGGGAGTATAGGATGAGTCTGATAGGAAGGTATCTAAGACTGATTTGATATATTGGTTGTTGATTGTCTGTGTGTATCGGTCAGTGCTGTCCTGAGTCCACTTGAGGTATTGTTTGAGATTGTACATGTTTGGTTGCGGTTGATAACGTTTGATTATTGATGGGTTGAGATAAATGGTAATTTGGCTGTGGTCTGATAAGGGTGTTAATGGCTTGACTGTGAAGGCTCTCAGAAACGTCATGTCTAGATCTGTTATAAAATAATCCACCGTACTGCTGCCTAGAGCTGAACTGTGGGTAAAATGACCAAAAGAGTCCCCTCTCAGTCGTCCGTTTATTATGTACAAACCCAGGCTTCGACAGAGCTGCACTAGATTCTTCCCATGAGAGTTTACAGAGCTGTCACAGTTCTCTCTGGGGGAATGTGTGGGAATAGGAAGGTTATTTCCTGTAAGGAAGTGATCACCTTGTGGATTAATGAAGTCTAATTTGTGTCCTGTTCTTGCGTTTAGATCCCCACAGATCATCACATGACCCAGTGCTTGAAAAGAACTGATTTCTTCCTCTAGAATAGGAAATATTTCTTCATTAAAATACGGTGACTCTATTGGGGGGATGTATACAGCACAGAGGAATACATTTTGAGGGGTTGAAATTATTTGTTTATCAATCTTTAACCATAAATGATTAGTTCCTTTTTTCATAGTTTGAATGGAGTGGATGAGTTCAGATTTAAACCATATCAGCATCCCTCCTGAGTCCCTACCCTGAACCACTCCTTTAGACTTGGTGGAGGGGACCACTAACTCTCTGTATCCGGGGGGACAACCAGTGGATCCATCTCCTCTATACCAAGTCTCCTGTAGAATCAATATATCAACATCTCTTATTTCATTTACAAAATCGGGATTTCTACTTTTCATATCAAATAAAGAGGATTTTAAACCTTGAATATTCCAAAGGGAGATGCGGAAAGATGCCATATAATATATGATAATGTGTCATTTAAATCTCAAAAAGAGAGAAAGGAAAAAACAAAATATAGAAAAAAAAACAAAAAAAAATGAATTATTAATTTGTTAATATAAGTTTCTATGGTACATACATATATAAATATCAATATTAATAGTATAAACTATGAAATCATTCTTTTTTTTTTATCTCTGTGGTAATATTTAGTATCTCACCATGAATCATGTCCCATCAGACGTGAGCAGATGTGGTTGAGCATTTGTCCTATGTCTCTCAGTTCTGCTGCGTTAGGGTTAGTTCTGCTGAGGGTCCTGAGCGTAGGTCAGATTTCCTGGCCTGGTCTGTGGGTTCAGGGGTGCTGATGTTGGGCCCAGTGGCAATATTGAAGTCTGGGTATCTGTGAGGTGATCTGATGCTGGTGCTGGAAAAGGGTTTTCCTGAGGACTCCTCTGCATGTTGGGTAGTGCTGGGTAGTGTGGGGCTCGGTGTTGGGGTCTCAGGTTGGTGGTTCGTGTAGGAGCTCGATCTCTGGGTTTAGGTGTATGTCCAGTGGTTCTTTGGTAAGCGGTGACATTTCGGGACAGAGCAATGTCCTTTAACTTTCTGGCGAACTCAGGAACTGCCCTTTTGAGAAGGTGGACATGGTCGTGGAGGCAGTCAGTGTTGAGTGTTGGATGATGAGCGAGGTGGATGTTTGGGTGGAGGGCGCAGTCTCTGGAAATACTGGCATTGATTTTTTGGATGGTATATGGGTGGAAATCCTTTCGGGGCAGCAAGGTGGAGATAATAATCTTTGAACTTGGGAAAGTATTGCTGGCTTTCTCCATCACCGCTTTCAGAGACATGGAAACTTTTTCTTGTTGGGTTCTGAGGTCATTTGTACCCGTGTGGATGATAATGTGGGATGGTGACCCCAGATTTGCTTCTGTGAGAAGCTCCAGTGCTTTCTGGGTAGATGGGCACCATATTTTAGCCACTCTGTGTCTTGGGAAGAGTTTTTTCTCATCAATGAATTTTCCATTTGAGTCAATTAGTAGTGCAATTTCTATTTGCTCTGCATTTCTTCCTTCATCCATGGTTGTGCACTGCTCTGGTTGTGATGGTTGGTTGGCAGGAGGTTGTTGGGAGCTGGTGGGGGTTATGGAAGGAGGCTGGAGGTGGTTGTTAGGGTTGGTCTGTCTGGAGATCTTGGTTGTTGGAGGACTCTGGGGTTGTTTGAGTGAGAGTAGCTGTTCTTTTAGACTCTCCACTATACTGTCCCTCAGTCTCAGTTCTTCCCTCAGCTCAGCCATCTCCTTTCTGTATCTGCTCCTGTCCTCCTCTTTCTCCACCTGAAGAATCCTCAGTTGTTCTCTCAGATCACTCAGTTCTTTTTTGAAGTCCTCTTTTTCCTGAATCCATTTCATGTTTGTTTGTTGTTTGAGAAACATTTCCCTAAGCTGGACTATCTCTCCCTCCAGTTGTGTAAAATGTCCCTTTAAAAGAGTAATGGAGGTGTGGAGTGGTGTGAGCTGATTCTGTCCAATGTCCTTCTGCTCCTGGGCTGAGGTCTGGTCAGAGGTCTGGTCCGAGGACTGGGATGAGGTCTGGGCTGAAGACTGGGTTGTGGTATTGTGTTGAGGAGGACAATCAGACTTTTCCTCTTGCAGAATGTTGTCTCTGCCTCTTTCCTCCTCTGCTGCTTCTCTCATTCTCTCTCTCTCGTTTCTGTCTCTCTCTCTCGTTTCTGTCTCTCTCTCTCTCGTTTCTGTCTCTCTCTCGTTTCTGTCTCTCTCTCTCATTTCTGTCTCTCTCTCTCGTTTCTGTCTCTCTCTCTCGTTTCTGTCTCTCTCTCGTTTCTGTCTCTCTCTCTCTCGTTTCTGTCTCTCTCTCTCGTTTCTGTCTCTCTCTCTCTCATTTCTGTCTCTCTCTCGTTTCTGTCTCTCTCTCTCGTTTCTGTCTCTCTCTCTCTCATTTCTGTCTCTCTCTCGTTTCTGTCTCTCTCTCTCATTTCTGTCTCTCTCTCGTTTCTGTCTCTCTCTCTCATTTCTGTCTCTCTCTCTCGTTTCTGTCTCTCTCTCTGTTTTAATCCTTGAATAGTTAAATATATTCCATAACTTTTTTCTAAATTCACTAATTTACTTTATCTCTGTGTTCTGATTGGTGCTGCTGTGTCTCTGTGCTGTGATTGGCTTGTGTGTGTGTGTGCTTTTCTTGTGTAACTTTTACCATTCCATTGTTCTTTTTCCATTGTGTCCTTTGTCATTGTGTGTGTGTGTGTGTGTGTGTGTGTGTATTCTGTCTCCTGCATGCCTCTCAGATCGGTGGATGTGTGTTTTGTGAGGATTTGTTCTCAGATTGACAGGTAAACTTCATCCCTCCATCATTCACTCCTCCATCTCTCTCTCTGCATTGTACACACACACACACACTACACACACTACACACACACAACACACACAGACACTACACACACACACACACACACTACACACACACAACACACACAACACACACAGACACTACACACACACACACACACACACACACACACTACACACATACACAACACACACACACACACACTACACACACACTACACACACACACACAACACACACACACACACACACACACTACACACATACACAACACACACACACACACACTACACACACACTACACACACACACACAACACACACACACACACACACACACTACACACACACACAACACACACACACACACACTACACACACACTACACACACACACACACACTACACACACACACACACACTACACACACACACACCCACACAACACACACACAACACACACACAACACACACACACACTACACACACACTACACACACACACACACAACACACACACTACACACTACACACACACAACACACACAACACACACAGACACTACACACACACACACACACACACACACACACACTACACACATACACAACACACACACACACACACTACACACACACACAACACACACACACACACACACACACTACACACACACACAACACACACACACACACACACTACACACACACTACACACACACACACACACTACACACACACACAACACACACACAACACACACACACACACACACACACACACACTACACACACACACAACACACACACACACACACACACACTACACACACACACAACACACACACAACACACACACAACACACACACACACACACACACACACACACTACACACACACACACCCACACAACACACACACACACTACACACACACTACACACACACACACACAACACACACACTACACACACACAACACACACACAACACACACACAACACACACACACGCAACACACACACACACACACACTACACACACACACACAACACACACACACACACTACACACACACTACACACACACACACAACACACACACTACACACACACTACACACACACTACACACACACAACACACACACACGCAACACACACACACACACACACACTACACACACACACAACACACACACACACACTACACACACACTACACACACACACACAACACACACACACACTACACACACACTACACACACACAACACACACACAACACACACACACGCAACACACACACACACACACACTACACACACACACAACACACACACACACACTACACACACACTACACACACACACACAACACACACACACACTACACACACACTACACACACACTACACACACACAACACACACACACACACACACTACACACACACACACACAACACACACACACACACTACACACACACACACTACACACACACTACACACACACAACACACACACACACTACACACACAGATAGGCACACTATAGATACATAAACTCAGAGTAGTGTTGAGGTTCTGCAGTTACAGGTCAGATATGAGGTTTTAACTTTAACTCAGTGTTGCTTCATCAGTTTTAACATTTGGTAAAAAATCATGGATTTTAAATCTGATTGGTTAAGCTGTGTCACATGTCCAGTTATCTCTCCTCTATTCGCCGTATTCTCTCTGCCGCCCCCTGCAGGACGCAGGCGGAGATGGCGCACACCTGCCGCGGCACCATTAACCTGGCGACGGCGCACATCGACACCGAGGACGCCTGTAACATCGTCCTGAGCAGCGGCGGCCGAACCTACCACCTGAAAGCCGGCACTGAGGTGGAGCGGCAGAGATGGGTGACGGCGCTGGAGCTGGCAAAAGCCAAGGCCAGCCGCATGATGAACGACCAATCCGGTAAGAGGAGCACCCAACTGGGATCACTGGGAGGTCTGGCCTTGCGGGTTGTGTGGTTAGTGTGTGGTTAGTGTGCAGGTTCTGTGGTTAGTGTGTGGATTGTGTGGTTACTGTGTGGGTTGTGTGGTTAGTGTGCGATTGTGTAGTCAGTGTGCAGGTTGTGTGGTTAGTGTGTGGTTAGTGTGCGGGTTGTGTGGTTAGTGTGCAGGTTCTGTGGTTAGTGTGTTAATTGTGTGGTAAGTGTGTGGGTTGTGTGGTTAGTGTGGTCAGTGTATGGTCAGTGTGTGGGTTGTGTAGTTTGTGTGGTTAGTGTTTGTTCAGTGTGCAGGTCGTGTGGTCAGTGTGTGGTTAGTGTTTGTTCAGTGTGCGGGTTGTGTGGTCAGTGTGTGGTTAGTGTTTGTTCAGTGTGCGGGTTGTGTGGTCAGTGTGTGGTTAGTGTGTGGTCAGTGTGCGGGTTGTGTGGTCAGTGTGTGGTTAGTGTGTGGTCAGTGTGCGGGTCGTGTGGTCAGTGTGCGGGTTGTGTGGTCAGTGTGTGGTTAGTGTGTGGTCAGTGTGTGGGTTGTGTGGTCAGTGTGTGGTTAGTGTGTGGTTAGTGTGTGGGTCGTGTGGTCAGTGTGCAGGTTGTGTGGTTAGTGTTTGTTCAGTGTGTGGTCAGTGTGTGGGTTGTGTAGTTTGTGTGGTCAGTGTGTGGTCAGTGTGTGGTCAGTGTGTGCTTAGTGTTTGTTCAGTGTGCAGGTCGTGTGGTCAGTGTGTGGTTAGTGTTTGTTCAGTGTGCTGGTTGTGTGGTCAGTGTGTGGTTAGTGTTTGTTCAGTGTGCGGGTCGTGTGGTCAGTGTGTGGTTAGTGTGTGGTCAGTGTGCAGGTCATGTGGTCAGTGTGTGGTTAGTGTGTGGTCAGTGTGCAGGTCATGTGGTCAGTGTGTGGTTAGTGTGTGGTCAGTGTGCAGGTCATGTGGTCAGTGTGTGGTTAGTGTGTGGTCAGTGTGCAGGTCATGTGGTCAGTGTGTGGTCAGTGTGCGGGTTGTGTGGTCAGTGTGTGGTTAGTGTGTGGTCAGTGTGCAGGTCGTGTGGTCAGTGTGTGGTTAGTGTGCGGGTTGTGTGGTCAGTGTGTGGTTAGTGTGTGGTCAGTGTGCAGGTCGTGTGGTCAGTGTGTGGTTAGTGTGTGGTCAGTGTGCGGGTTGTGTGGTCAGTGTGTGGTTAGTGTGTGGTCAGTGTGCGGGTTGTGTGGTCAGTGTGTGGTTAGTGTGTGGTCAGTGTGCAGGTCGTGTGGTCAGTGTGTGGTTAGTGTGTGGTCAGTGTGCAGGTCATGTGGTCAGTGTGTGGTTAGTGTGTGGTCAGTGTGCAGGTCATGTGGTCAGTGTGTGGTCAGTGTGCGGGTTGTGGTCAGTCTAATATTTTATACAGTATATATTTCACGTAGCCTGGGCTGATTATAATGTGTGTGAGACATATGCATGGGAAGGTGTGTGAGTGTGTGTGTGTGTGTGTGTGTGTGTGTGTGTGTGTGTGTGTGTGTGTGTGTGTGTGTGTGTGTGTGTGAATTCCGCTCTATACTTGGAGGCAGGCTAAAGTAGAAAATGTGTTGGGTGGTTGGGGGGGGTTGATGTAAGGTGGGTGGGGGGGGGGAGCAGCTGCTTCTCCATAGTGAATCTATTTACTGTTTGTCTGATTTGCTCTATTAGTGATTTTGGTGTTCTGACACACAGAGACCTGCAGGTGGCACTCTCACCCTTTAATACTCTGTCTCTCATATGTGTCTAATGTGTGTTTGTATGTGTGTGTGTGTGTGTGTAGTGTGTTTGTGTAGTTTGTGTGTAGTTTTTGTGTGTGTTTGTGTATTTGTGTGTGTGTGTGTGTGTGTGTGGTGTGTGTGGTGTGTGTAGTGCATTAGTGCGTGTGTAGTGCGTGTGTAGTGCGTGTGTAGTTTGTGTGTGTGTGTGTGTGTGTGTGTGTGTGTGTGAAGTGGGTGTGTGTGTGTGTGTGTGTGTGTGTGTGTAGTGTGTGTGTAGTGTGTGTGTGTGTGTGTGTGTGTGTGTGTGTGTGTGTAGTGTGTGTGTGTAGTGTGTGTGTGTTTGTGTTTGTAGTGTGTTTGTGTGTGTCGGACTCTTGCTATAATTAATAATTACAGTAGGAATTTGATGTAATGAAATGTGATGATGTAATGGGGTGTAATGTGATGAGATATGAGGTAATGATGAGATG
>NC_064429.1:38711777-38714277 GCF_023375975.1 Astyanax mexicanus
TCATTATTATTAATCTGGTTATTTATTGAGTTTATAAGTTAGATGATGTTATTTAGTTAGTGGGGGTTGAGTTGGGTGTTTATCTGAATTTCAGTAGTGAGTTTTAGGACAGTGAGGTTCTGCTCGTCCCGCATTCTCACACAGGGAAAAACCACTGGCTTTTAGTACCGGTTCTGATACTGGTTCTGATACTGGTTCAGTTTTCCTCTGTATAAACACGCCCCCCAGGGATTTAGGGAGGAGTCTAATTTAAATATGTAATGAGGAGGGTTATCCGGGTTCAGACTGTAAAACTCCAGCCCAGTTTCTCGCTGCCCGGATCATAAAATCCACAACATGCCCCAGTTTCCCCAGTTACACAACAACACATCCACACTTTAAACCAGATTTGTTTACTGATTTTCTATTCTGATTTATGTTCGTGCTGGTTTATACTGATTTAGAATCTAATGGTAATGGTATTCCACACTAATTAGCAACCAGCTTACAGCCACTTAGCAACACCATAGCAGCTACCTGAAATACCATAAATACCACCCAGCCACCAGTTTCCTTTTTTTCGGTAAGTCCAATTGACAGAAACGGAAAAGGGCCAGTACGGTCCAATGTGAATGAGCTGTTAGCGAGCCAGCTAACGTTAGCATAAGACACACGATTGGTTTGGAGGAAGGGGCGGGTCTACTGAATAAGTGGGGAAGACTCTGGTCTCTGCTGTTCTCTACAGAATCCGGTTGTAAAACAGTTTTGTGTAATTTCTATAGAACAGAATACAGAACCACAGCGTCTGTGTTTATACAACTCTCAGATTTGTGGGTGGGATGGGGGTGGGGCTGGAGGCAGGGATTGGTGGGGTTGGAGGCGGGGATGGGGGTGGGTCTTATTAAATTAAGAGTCTTTCAGTTTTCTTTGGTTGAGGGTTCAGGTGAGTCTTCAGCCTAAATCCAGGTGAGCAGCTAAATTAGCTTTAGCTTCACAAGCATCACCTTCATCCATCAGCTTATTACTGGAGCTCAGTGTGTGAGTAGTGTGTTTGTGTGTGTGTGTGTGTGTGTGTGTGTGTGTGTGTGTGTGTGTGTGTGTGTGTGTGTGTGTGTGTGTGTGTGTGTAAGTGTGTGAGTAGTGTGTGTGCTGACTGTGAGAAAGGTTGGTATGTGGTTGTGCAGTATTACACTGACAGCAGTTACATTCTTACACACACTTACACACACACACACACTCACACATACACACTCACACACACACACACTCACACACACACACACACACACACTCACACACACACTCACACACACACACACTCACTCACACACTCACACACACACTCACACACACACACACTCACACACACACACACTCACACACACACACACACTCACACATACACACTCACACACACACACACTCACACACACACTCACACACACACTCACACACACACACTCACACACACACACACACACACTCACACACACACACACTCACACACACACACACTCACACACACACTCACACTCACACACACACACACACACTCACACACACACACACTCACACACACACACACTCACACACACACTCACACACACACACTCACACACACACACTCACACACACACTCACACACTCACACACACACTCACACACTCACACACACACTCACTCACACACTCACACACACTCACACACACACACACACACTCACACACACACTCACACACTCACACACACACTCACACACTCACACACACACTCACACACACACTCACACACACACACTCACACACACACTCACACACACACACACTCACACACACACACTCACACACACACTCACACACTCACACACACACTCACACACACTCACACACACACACACTCACACACACACACACTCACACACACACTCACACTCACACACACACACTCACACACTCACACACACACTCACACACTCACACACACACTCACACACTCACACACACACTCACTCACACACTCACACACACTCACACACACACTCACACACTCACACACACACTCACACACTCACACACACACTCACACACACACTCACACTCACACACACACACACACACACTCACACACACACACACACACTCACACACACACTCACACACACTCACACACTCACACACACTCTGTGGCTGTGCTGCAGTTGAGTAATGGGGGGGTTAATGTAATGGATCTGCTGAGCGGTGCTGTAGGTTCTGCTGAGAGAGAGGAACCGGCTCTGATCCAGTCAGGTTGCCAAATCCTCTGCCCTGTCTCTCTCTCTGTGTCCCGTCGGACTCTTTAATCCTGTACACCCCTCTGCTGCCCCCGGAGAAGATTTCCACATCCTCGGCCCCTGTGCCACTCCCCCAGATGGTTGCCAAATCCTCTCCTGTTTTCTAATATCTCAGAGCAGGTTGCCAAATCTTATCCCAGAGGAATCCACCAGACACAGTTATTAGAAGCCCAAGATCGGAGCGTCTGTGTC
>NC_064429.1:38719277-38754277 GCF_023375975.1 Astyanax mexicanus
GGTAAGCTCACACGCCCACTTTAATTTTACAGTAAATAATCAAATGTGCTGATCACTGATCAGCTGCACCTGAAGTTCAGCAGAGATCTGAAGACGCATCGTAACGTTACGGCTGATCCTGGAACAGATCAGTGATACTACAGCTGTGGTACTAATCTGATTGGTTTGTGCAGGGGTGAGTGGGCGGAGCCGAAAAGAGGAAGCGAGTGATGAAGATGAGGATACAGAATTCTTTGATGCCATGGAAGATTCACCTGCATTCATCACCGTGACCGCCACAGACCCCGCCCACCACAGGTCACACACACACACTTTATACACACACACACACACACACACACACACACACAAATATACGTATTGTGCACACATTATTCACAAACTTTATACGCACACACACTCTCACTCACACAGCTGATCTTATAAACTGTGATCAGTTTAATTAGAACCCGATAGCCCAGGATTATTAATGTTATTGATTCTGATGCTGAAGTGAATTATTAACCTTTTGTTTTAGTGACGGCATTGATTAGATATTTCTGATTAATGATGTAACAGATATTAAACTGATATTACTGATTAATAATATTATGGATATTAATCTGATATAAACTGATATTACTTACATCAATTGATTTAATGAATATAGTGATAGAAATTCACCCCTTTTTGTAGAAATATGATTTATATTTATTCTAATATTAGAGTTTTACTGACTTAATAAACACTTACTAAGATTTTATATTCTAATTTACATACACTGTTTTACTGCACTGTATAAAGAGTGTGTGTGTGTGTGTATAATGTGTGTGTGTGTGTGTGTGTGTGTGTGTGTGTGTGTGTGTGTGTGTAATGTGTGTGTGTGTGTGTGTGTGTGTGTGTAATGTGTGTGTGTGTGTGTGTGTGTGTGTGTTACAGGCGTTCTCAGAGTAATCTGAGTGGACTGAGTGGGGGGCAGTACAGTGATTGGAATCTGGAGGATCATGTGAGATTCTGATTGATCTTTATTATCTATAATCTATAATCTCACTCTTAATTTCTCTCTTTTAACATCTGGATGGATGAACATCTGCTTCATATTTAATAAACAGCTGGATTATTTTTCAGGATTTTAGTGAGAGCAGTTCAGCTTGTCAGACAATCAGCACTCAGTAGGTAGCATGTTAATGCTAATGCTAATGCTAATGCTAAAGTCATTCTGCTGCTTGATCCTGAGAGGAGCACTGTCCCTGTTTCTATTATAGATGGAGGAACTGCTCCCTCTTGTGGCAGAATTAAGGAACTGACTCAAAATAAACCAAATCTATTTATAAATGAAATTTAAATATGTATAAAGGTAAATATATTGTATATAATGCATTTTGTAATTAAACAGTAAATTTGAGATATATCTCATACCAGATATAAAGAAGAAATATAAACCAGTATATATATATTTTCAGTATCAGGGCTCTGATGATGTTTAATTAACGTTTAACTATTCTAATAAATTATAGAAATTGACATTTTTATCCATTTTCATCTTTTTTAATTTATAAATTTATATTTATATAATGATTATTCTTTTTTTAATGGGAAAAGTGAACAAAAATAACAGACCTGCTCGTTTTAATTGGATTATAGTTCACTGTACTGTTCTCTGGTTCTGGTTCTGTTTGGGTCGGATTGGTTGAGACAGGGACAGAAGGGGCGTGTCTGAGACAGTGTCTCTCTGTGTCTCTCCCGCAGTCGTCCCCCAGCTACAATAATTTATCAGGGAAAGAAGTCCGGCCCCTCAGGAAGAGGCGGAGCCGAATCCCAGAAAAGCCCAACTACTCTCTGAACCTGTGGAGCATCATGAAGAACTGCATCGGCAAAGAGCTGTCCAAGATCCCCATGCCTGTAAGTGTCCTAGTCCCGCCCCCTGCCTACTCACATGGCCGAGACCCCGCCCCTTTACTACAGCATCTCCTACCACCTGCCCACAGTACTTCCTAACCCCGCCCCTTTACTACAGTAACAGCCTCTAATGCTCAGGGGAAATTTGAACATTGCTGTGAGGATTTGATGAAATATGTTTTTGGATTAGACCTGAATCATAACTGGATTGGGGGTCTCTGAGTGGTCCCGTGGTCTAAACTGCTGCCACTATGATCGGGAGATCGCTGGTTTGATTCCTCCTAGGGTGATGTGGATCAGCACAAGGCTGCGTCTGTGAGCTGACGTATCAGAACCTAGTCGCTGCACTTTCCTCCGAGCGTTAGCGCTGTGATGCTACTCGGCAAATATGCTGGTGAGGAAGCATGTGATAGTCTTCACCCTCCTGGTGTGTTGGGGCATTACTAGTGAGTGGGTTGGGTAATTGGCTGAGCAAAATTGGGGAGAAAATGGGAAAAAAAAGAACTGGATCATAACTGAATCAGATCTGGATCAGATGGGTGTGTTTTGTGTTTCAGGTGAATTTTAACGAGCCGCTGTCGATGCTGCAGCGTCTGACGGAGGATCTGGAGTACAGTGATCTGCTGGATCAGGCGGCGCTCTGCGGTTCCTCTCTGGATCAGATGTGTTTGGTTGCGGCGTTTTCTGTTTCCTCCTATTCGACCACCGTCCACCGAACCGCCAAACCCTTCAACCCCCTGCTGGGAGAAACGTACGAACTGGACCGACTGGAGGAGTTCGGCTACCGCTCGCTGTGTGAACAGGTACCAGACCACGCCCCCTAACCACGCTCAGACACGCCCCCCTATCCATGCGCAGACACGCCCCCTACAGCCCTAACAGCCCTGTGATTATGTTGATCTGTAAATATCACGTTACATCACCTGCAGGTCAGTCATCACCCTCCGGCCGCCGCCCACCATGTGATGTCACAGCGAGGCTGGACCCTGTGGCAAGAAATCACCATCGCCAGCAAATTCCGCGGCAAATACCTGTCCATCATGCCCCTGGGTAACACACACATACACACACACACACACACACACACACTGTACACACACACACACACACACTATACACACACACACACACACTATACACACACTATACACACACACACACACACACACACACTGTACACACACACACACACACACACACACTGTACACACACACACACACACACACACACTGTACACACACACACACACTATACACCCCCCCACACACACACTGTACACACACACACACACACACACACACACACTATACACACACACACACACACACACACTGTACACACACACACACACTATACACCCACACACACACACACTGTACACACACACACACACACACACACACACTATACACACACACACACACACACACTGTACACACACACACACTATACACACACACACACACACACACTGTACACACACACACACACACACACACACACTATACACACACACACACACACTGTACACACACACACACTATACACCCACACACACACACACACTGTACACACACACACACACACACACACACACACACACTGTACACACACACACACACACACACACTATACACACACACACATACTGTACACACACACACACACACTATACACACACACACACTATACACACACACTATACACACACACTATACACACACACACACTATACACACACACTATACACACACACACACTATACACACACACACTATACACACACACTATACACACACACTATACACACACACACTATACACACACTATACACACACACACTATACACACACACACACACACACACTATACACACACACACTATACACACACACACACACACACTATACACACACACACTATACACACACACACACATTATACACACACACACATACTGTACACACACACACTGTACACACACACACTATACACACACACACACACACTATACACACACACACTATACACACACACACACACACTATACACACACACACACACACACACACTACATACACACACACACACACTACACACACACACACACACACTACATACACACACACACACTGTATCTGAGCACACTCTAATTCTAAAAGTGATAAATTAATAATAATATTAATAATAATAAAAGTTTATAATAAACTCTGTAACAGTTGAAGGTTCTGGTTCTGACCCGTTTCTTCAGGTTCCATCCATCTGCAGTTTCACTCCAGCGGGAATCACTACGTGTGGAGAAAAGTCACGTCTACCGTGCACAACATCATCGTAGGGAAGCTGTGGATTGATCAGGTGAGTTACCTCACCCTCACACCTTTACCTCACCCTCACACCTTCACCTCACCCTCACACCTTTACCTCACCCTCACACCTTTACCTCACACCTTCACCTTTACCTCACCCTCACACCTTCACCTCACCCTCACACCTTTACCTCACCCTCACACCTTTACCTCACACCTTCACCTTTACCTCACCCTCACACCTTTACCTCACCCTCACACCTTCACCTCACCCTCACACCTTCACCTTTACCTCACCCTCACACCTTCACCTTTACCTCACCCTCACACCTTTACCTCACCCTCACACCTTCACCTTTACCTCACCCTCACACCTTTACCTCACCCTCACACCTTTACCTCACCCTCACACCTTCACCTTTACCTCACCCTCACACCTTTACCTCACCCTCACACCTTTACCTCACCCTCACAACTTCACCTTTACCTCACCCTCACACCTTTACCTCACCCTCACACCTTCACCTCACCCTCACACCTTCACCTTTACCTCACCCTCACACCTTCACCTTTACCTCACCCTCACACCTTTACCTCACCCTCACACCTTTACCTCACCCTCACACCTTCACCTTTACCTCACCCTTACACCTTTACCTTTACCTTACCCTCACACCTTCACCTTTACCTCACCCTCACACCTTTACCTCACCCTCACACCTTTACCTCACCCTCACACCTTCACCTTTACCTCACCCTCACACCTTTACCTCACCCTCACACCTTCACCTCACCCTCACACCTTCACCTTTACCTCACCCTCACACCTTCACCTTTACCTCACCCTCACACCTTTACCTCACCCTCACACCTTTACCTCACCCTCACACCTTTACCTCACCCTCACACCTTCACCTTTACCTCACCCTCACACCTTTACCTCACCCTCACACCTTCACCTCACCCTCACACCTTCACCTTTACCTCACCCTCACACCTTCACCTTTACCTCACCCTCACACCTTTACCTCACCCTCACACCTTTACCTTTACCTCACACCTTCACCTTTACCTCACCCTCACACCTTTACCTCACCCTCACACCTTTACCTCACCCTCACACCTTCACCTTTACCTCACCCTTACACCTTTACCTTTACCTTACCCTCACACCTTCACCTTTACCTCACCCTCACACCTTTACCTCACCCTCACACCTTTACTTCACCCTCACACCTTCACCTTTACCTCACCCTCACGCCTTAACCTCACACCTTTACCTCACCCTCACACCTTCACCTTTACCTTACACTTTCACCTTAACCTCACCCTCACATCTTTACCTCACACCTTCACTTTTACCTCACCCTTAAACATTCACCTTTACCTTACCCTCACACCTTTACCTTTACCTAACACCTTCACCTTTACCTCACCCTCACACCTTTTTCTCACCCTCACACCTTTACCTCACACCTTCACCTTTACCTCACCCCACACCTTTACCTCAACCTCACACCTTCACCTTTACCTCACCCTAATCAGCTGTATTGTACTGTACTATACTGTAATGCTCTCTCTCTCTGTCTCTCTCTCTCTCTGTCTCTCTCTGTCTCTCTCTCAGTCGGGGGATATTGATATTATAAACCACAGAACTAAAGAGACGTGTCAGCTGAAGTTCTCTCCATACAGTTATTTCTCCAGAGAGGTTCCGCGCAAGGTACTGAATTATCTAGAACCTCAATAGCTACTGAAACCAAGTACTGACTCCATCACTGTCCACTGAACACCACCAAACACCATCACTCACCTCCAAACACCATCACTCACCACCAAACACCATCACTCACCACCAAACACCATTATTCACCACCAAACACCATCACTCACCACCAAACACCATTATTCACCACCAAACACCATTATTCACCACCAAACACCATCACTCACCTCCAAACACCATTATTCACCAACAAACCCCATTATTCACCACCAAACACCATCACTCACCACCAAACACCATCACTCACCACCAAACACCATCACTCACCTCCAAACACCATCACTCACCACCAAACAATATCATTCACCACCAAACACCATCACTCACCACCAAACACCATTATTTACCACCAAACACCATCATTTACCACCAAACACAAAAACCAAACACCACAATTCTCCACCATACATAATTAATTTTATTACCAAACACAATTATTCTCTACCAAACACCATAATTCATCACCAAACGTATACATCACTTGTTGTGTGAGTAATGTTTCTGGTTGTGGTGCCGGGTGTGGTTGTGGTGCCGGGTGCAGGTGACGGGTGTGGTGTCGGACAGTGAGGGTCAGGCGCACTACATCCTGTCGGGGACGTGGGACGAGCGGATGGAGAGCGCCAAGATCGTCCAGAGCAGCCGCGGAACCGGCGGCACCGAGGGCAAACAGAAAACCGTCTACCAAACACTGTCCCCACGACTGCTGTGGAAGAAATACCCTCTACCGTACGCAGAGTACCTCACACACACCTCACACTCACCACACACACCTCACCCTCACCACACACTCACCACACAACTCACACATAACTCACACTCTCCACACACTCACCTCACACTCACCACACATACCTCACACACACCTAACACTCACCTCACACTCACCAACCACACATCACACTTACCACACATACCTCACACTCACCGCACACACCTCACACTCACCACACACAAACCTTACACTTACCAACCACATGTCAGTCTACCAAACACTGTCCCCAGGACTGCTGTGGAAGAAATACCCTCTAACGCTCACACATACCTCACACTCACTTCACACTCACCACACACTCACCTCACACTCACCACACACACACTTCAGACTTACCACACACACACCTCAGACTCACCACACACACACCTCACACTCACCACACACCTCACACTCACCGCACACACCTCACACTCACCGCACACACCTCACACAGTGAGGTGTTAATGGGCGAAGCTGCAGTCGTTATGTAACCGCGGTGTGTTTGGTTCTAAGGGAGAACTCGGAGAACATGTACTACTTCTCCTCTCTCGCCCTCACGCTGAACGAGGAGGAGGCGGGAGTTAGTTTGACGGACAGTCGGCTGCGGCCGGACCAGCGGCTGATGGAGGCGGGGCAATGGGACGAGGCCAATTCTGAGAAACAGAGACTGGAGGAGAAACAGAGAGCCGTGAGGAGGAGGAGGGAGACCGAGGCCAACGGCGCCAACGATGAAGGTCAGGATCCACTAAAACTCCACTAAACTCCACTGAACTCCACTAAACTCCACTAAAACTCCACTAAACTCCACTAAAACTCCACTAAACTCCACTAAACTCCACTAAACTCCACTAGACTCCACTAAAACTCCACTAAACTCCACTAAACTCCACTAAACTCCACTAAAACTTCACTAAACTCCACTAAACTCCACTAAAACTCCACTAAACTCCACTAAAACTCCACTAAACTCCACTGAACTCCACTAGACTCCACTAAAACTCCACTAAACTCCACTAAAACTCCACTAAACTCCACTAAACTCCACTAAAACTCCACTAAACTCCACTAAGCTCCACTAAAACTCCACTAAACTCCACTAAACTCCACTAAAACTCCACTAAAACTCCACTAGACTCCACTAAAACTTCACTAAACTCCACTAAACTCCACTAAAACTCCACTAAACTCCACTAAACTCCACTAAACTCCACTAAAACTCCACTAAACTCCACTAAACTCCACTAAAACTCCACTAAACTCCACTAGACTCCACTAAAACTCCACTAAACTCCACTAAAACTCCACTAAACTCCACTAAACTCCACTAAAACTCCACTAAACTCCACTAAACTCCACTAGACTCCACTAAACTCCACTAAAACTCCACTAAACTCCACTAAAACTCCACTAAAACCCCACTAAAACTTCACTAAACTCCACTAAGCTCCACTAGACTCCACTAAAACTCCACTAAAACTCCACTAAACTCCACTAAAACTCCACTAAACTCCACCAAACTCCACTAAAACTCCACTAAACTCCACTAAAACTCCACTAAACTCCACTAAACTTCCACTAAACTCCACTAAACTCCACTAGACTCCACTAAACTCCACTAAAACTCCACTAAACTCCACTAAAACTCCACTAAAACTCCACTAAACTCCACTAAACTTCACTAAAACTCCACTAAACTCCACTAAAACTCCACTGAAAATCCACTAAACTCCACTAAACCCTTTAAAACTCCACTAAAACTCCACTAAACCCTTTAAAACTCCACTAAACTCCACTAAAACTCCACTAAACTCCACTAAACTTCCACTAAACTCCACTAAACTCCACTAGACTCCACTAAACTCCACTAAAACTCCACTAAACTCCACTAAAACTCCACTAAAACTCCACTAAACTCCACTAAACTTCACTAAAACTCCACTAAACTCCACTAAAACTCCACTAAAACTCCACTGAAAATCCACTAAACTCCACTAAACCCTTTAAAACTCCACTAAAACTCCACTAAACCCTTTAAAACTCCACTAAACTCCACTAAAACTCCACTAAACCTTTTAAAACTCCACTAAACTCCACTAAAACTCCACTAAACTCCACTAAAACTCCACTAAACTCCACTAAAACTACTAAACTGTTGGAGAATGAAACTGAAACACCTGGTTTTAGAGCACAATAATTGATTGTGGTGACGGACAGTTCTGGTGGAAACAGGAGAGTTGAGGTGCACATTGAATTCTGTGTGATTTGATCAGCCGTGGTTTTATGTTTTTTGGATACAATCCGGGTTAGCACCCGAACATCCCTTTCAGACAGCTTCCTCTTACAGCGTCCACAGTTAATCCTGTTGGATGTGGTTGGTGCTTCTTGGTGGTATGCTGACATTACCCTGGATACCGTGGCTCTTGATGCATCACAAAGACTTGCTGTCTTGGTCACAGATGCTCCAGCAAGACGTGCACCAACAATTTGTCCTCTTTTGAACTCTGGTATGTCTCCCATAATGTTGTGTTCATTGTAATATTTAGAGCAGAACTGTGCTCTTACCCTGCTAATTGAACCTTCACACTCTGCTCTTACTGGTGCAATGTGCAATTAATGAAGATTGAACACCAGGCTGCTCCAATTTAGTCATGAAACCTAAAATCCCACACTAAAATGATGACAGGTGTTTCAGTTTCATTCTACAACCCCTGTAGATGTTCTGCATGTTTTTGAATGTAAATTCAGTAAATACACTAGTAAACACATCAGGTGTATAATGTGTGTGTGTGTGTGTGTGTGTGTGTGTGTTGCAGGGAGGGAGTATGAGGGGTACACTCCGCTGTGGTTTGAGCGCAGGACGGATCCTCTGACAGGGGAAACGAGTCACGTGTACAGAGGAGGATACTGGGAGGCCAAAGAGAGGCAGGACTGGAGCGCCTGCCCCGATATTTACTAACAAACAAACAAACAAACAAACAAACAGGAGGAACCAGAACCGCCGGGACGGACTGACCCCCCCCATCAACCAAACAGCAACCGGGACAGAGATCTGAACTGTGTGTGTGTGATCTGTATTGCTCCGCCCCATTTATTCCAAACCAAATCAGGAGCTCTTTCTTTAGCAATGCCCCTCCCCCAAACTGGTGCAGGAGGCAGAGCTTATACTGGATATGGGGTGATTGTACCATGGACAGATTAATCAGATTAATTCTAAATTTATAAAAAATATACAGTTTATATAACCGCATCTTATCTTCTCTGGACCTAATTTGCATATCATGTGGATACAGTTATTATTTTAATATTAATCAGAACATTTCCACAGAATTGGTGTAAATTACCCAGCATTCCTCAGTGTAGAGCATCACCAGGACTTTCATATTTAAATCAGTTCATTAAATGTCCAGAAGTTTGTATACACCGCAAAACTATCAACTAAAACTCCTCCCCAATCAACCAAACCCCTCCCCTATAAACTAAAACTCCTCCCCTATAAACTAAAACTCCTCCCCTATCACCCGAACTCCTCCCCTATTACCCGAACTTTTCCCCTATTAACTGAACTCCTCCCCTATCAACTAAAACCCCTCCCCTATCACTCAAACTCCTCCCCTATCAACCAAACTCCTCCCCTATCAACCTAACCCCCTCACTCCGTCTCAGTATGTCTCTCTGTCTCACTCTGCCTCACTCTGTCTCAGTATGTCACTCTGTCTCAGTATCTCACTCTGTCTCACTGTCTCACTCTGTCTCAGTATGTCTCTCTGTCTCACTCTGCCTCACTCTGTCTCAGTATCTCACTCTGCCTCACTCTGTCTCAGTATGTCACTCTGTCTCACTCTGTCTCAGTATGTCTCTCTGTCTCACTCTGCCTCACTCTGTCTCAGTATCTCACTCTGTCTCACTCTGTCTCAGTATGTCACTCTGTCTCACTCTGTCTCAGTATGTCTCTCTGTCTCACTCTGCCTCACTCTGTCTCAGTATCTCACTCTGCCTCACTCTGTCTCAGTATGTCACTCTGTCTCACTCTGTCTCAGTATGTCACTCTGTCTCACTCTGCCTCACCTGCTCTCAGTATGTCTCACTCTGTCTCAGTGTTGCCAGGTTGAACAGAGGGTGTGTCCCGACTCCTCCCCGTCCCGCAGGGGCGTGTCTCCACCTGTGCAGAATGTAGATTTTAGGCCGCAGGTGGGACGCTCTACCTGTCCTGCACTCGTGTGATAATTTTATATTAACAGAAATAATGATAAATAGTAATAATAATATAATTATTAATAATGAAGAAATGATGATGCGTGAATAACGCCGCTAATACATGCTGGATTTATTTGTATTATTATTATATTTTTTTTGTTCTGGCGTTTTAAGAAAAACAGAAACATGATAAGTGTCTTATAATGATGAAGATGATGATGAAGATGATGAAGATTAAAAGGATATTGTAGTTAGCCGTTTAATTTTTTGGAAAAGCTGCTTTGGTTTGATTTGAGATTTTAATATTTTGTATTAAAGAGATTTGCTGAAAGTGGGCGGGGCGTGTTGTTTATTGGGTGAATCTGAGGGGGTGTGGTTCTGGTTCACAGCAATGAAAACTGATGGACGGATTGATTATCAGTGTAAATGTGATTTCATGTTTAGCTGTAGTCTCAGGGCAGGTTATGAGAGGTGTGATATAATTATAAATGTTATGGATGTGATCTGTAACTCTGATGTTTGGAGGATGTTCTCTGTAGACGGATAATCAGGACTGATATGAAGAAGCTCCAGCAGACCGGGTCGGAGGGGTCAGTACTCAGGCCCCGCCCCTACATCCCATAATATTACACAAATGCTGGCAATATTTAAAATCAATCAAAATGAGAAGTTATTAATGTGTAAATGTATAATTTTATATGAATTATATGGAGATTAAAGAGTGTACTGGTGGGATCCAGCACTGCTTCTAATGGGAGTTCTGGCTGTGGGTAAAGTGGGCGGGGTTAAACCCGCGTGTTTGGGCGGTTGGTGGGGAGCGTCGGTTGCTATGGGTTTGGTTGCTAGGAGCCGGTGTGCTAGGCCCCGCCCCTCCCCCTCTCTGCAGGAATGGAGCAGGGATTGCGGGAAGAAGCTGCGGTGAGTAAATCAGATTAAACTTCATTATTAATATAAATATTAATAAAATCAGAAGTCGGTTCTGTTCTACAGTTTAAACTCTGAACTGGCGCTGCTGCACCGGTTCTGATTCTGGTTCTGGTTCTGCGGGTTTAGTAATGGGTTCTGTTTTTCTGGAGTTTGAACTAAAAGTTAAAAACTAAAGTTAATCTTTTCTGATTTTCTCTGAAAATATTTTTTTTAAATAAAGATTTAAAAAAACAATAGAAAGATAAATGTTTACTTTTAGATTGTGAAGAAAGTAAAAAAAACTAATGAAACCTTTTTTTCACTACAATAAATATAGAAAATATGAAATAATTCAGTTTTACAGTTTAGCCTGAGTTTACACTGCAGCTATTTAAATGTATTTCTAACATATTTTTAAAAATGCATAAAATATACCAATATATTTTCATAATAACAAAGAAATTGTTACTAATAATAATAAACAATAATAAGTTGAGTTTTGAAGCTCCTGATCTCTGAAACAGCAGAATAATGGTAAAATTAATTAAATATTTTCAATCATGTTTCAGAAAAAACAGCAAATGATCAAAACACAGGAAATGAATAAATAAATAAAAAATATATATATTTAACCCAGATTGTATTATAGTGTTTATGAAAGGTTTTTTTTTTTTTTTTTTTAATTTTGGAAGATGAATCAGTGTTAATATTGCAACATTGTTTCAATGCCTTACTTTTCAGTTTAATAAAAACAAACTTTTATACAGAAACGTCAGTCAAACACCCCAAACATTTACTAAAAATCTACAAAACATTTACTAAACATCTACTAAAAATCTAAACATCTGCTAAACATCTACAAAACATTTACAAAACATCTAAACATCTACAAAACATGTACTAAACATCTACTAAACCTCTACAAAACATTTACTAAATATCTACAAAACATCTACTAAAAATCTAAACATCTACTAAACATCTTCACACTGAAACAAACTCTCAAACTACCAAACTCTACAGTTTCTTATTTATGAACACTATATTCTGGGAGATGAACTGGGTTGCTGGGAGTTGAACTGGGTTGCTGGGAGATGAACTGGGTTACTGGGAGTTGAACTGGGTTGCTGGGAGATGAACTGGGTTGCTGGGAGATGAACTGGGTTGCTGGGAGATGAACTGGGTTACTGGGAGATGAACTGGGTTACTGGGAGATGAACTGGGTTGCTGGGAGATGAACTGGGTTGCTGGGAGATGAACTGGGTTGCTGGGAGTTGAACTGGGTTGCTGGGAGATGAACTGGGTTACTGGGAAATGAACTGGGTTGCTGGGAGATGAACTGGGTTGCTGGGAGATGAACTGGGTTGCTGGGAGATGAACTGGGTTACTGGGAGATGAACTGGGTTACTGGGAGTTGAACTGGGTTGCTGGGAGATGAACTGGGTTGCTGGGAGTTGAACTGGGTTGCTGGGAGATGAACTGGGTTGCTGGGAGATGAACTGGGTTGCTGGGAGATGAACTGGGTTACTGGGAGATGAACTGGGTTACTGGGAGATGAACTGGGTTGCTGGGAGATGAACTGGGTTGCTGGGAGTTGAACTGGGTTGCTGGGAGATGAACTGGGTTACTGGGAGATGAACTGGGTTGCTGGGAGATGAACTGGGTTGCTGGGAGATGAACTGGGTTGCTGGGAGATGAACTGGGTTACTGGGAGATGAACTGGGTTACTGGGAGATGAACTGGGTTGCTGGGAGATGAACTGGGTTACTGGGAGATGAACTGGGTTACTGGGAGATGAACTGGGTTACTGGGAGATGAACTGGGTTACTGGGAGATGAACTGGGTTGCTGGGAGATGAACTGGGTTACTGGGAGATGAACTGGGTTGCTGGGAGATGAACTGGGTTACTGGGAGATAAACTGGGTTACTGGGAGTTGAACTGGTATACTGGGAGTTGAACAGGGTTACTGGGAGATGAACTGGGTTGCTGGGAGATGAACTGGGTCATGTTGTAGTTTACAGTGTAAATTATTTGGTTCAGGACTTTTATTATGTATTGTGTATTTTACTCTGGGGGCGTGGTCTGGTTTCTGGTCAGGTGATGGACGGTGGAGATCAAGACGGGGTTCCGGACAAAGCCGACGACACGGACGAGCTGATCAATACCGGTCAGAACCGAGAAACTCAACTATACTATACTATACTAAACTACACTCAACTATACTATACTAAACTACACTCAACTATACTATACTAAACTACACTCAACTATACTATACTAAACTACACTCAACTATACTATACTAAACTACACTCAACTATACTATACTAAACTACACTCAACTATACTATACTAAACTACACTCAACTATACTATACTTATACTATACTAAACTACACTCAACTATACTAAACTGCACTCAGTTACGCTTTACTAAACTACACTATACTTTGCTGAACCAGTTGTACTATACTAAATTATACTATACTAAAACACACTGAACTGTACTAAACTGTACTATACTATACTAAACTACTAATAACTTTTACAGTATCTGTGAAAAATATTTTTTTACAAATAATACTCTATTTATTAAAATGAGATTATGTGGGAGAGTTTATGAATAGTTCTATATGCCTGTGTGTGTGTATGTGTATGGTGTGTGTCTGTGTATGGTGTGTGTGTGTGTGTGTATGGTGTGTGTATGGTGTGTGTGTGTGTGTGTGTGTGTATGGTGTGTGTCTGTGTATGGTGTGTGTGTGTGTGTGTATGGTGTGTGTATGGTGTGTGTATGGTGTGTGTGTGTGTGTGTGTGTGTGTGTGTGTATGTTGTGTGTGTATGGTGTGTGTGTGTGTGTGTATGGTGTGTGTGTATGGTGTGTGTGTGTGTGTGTGTGTGTGTGTGTATGTTGTGTGTGTATGGTGTGTGTGTGTGTGTGTATGGTGTGTGTGTATGGTGTGTGTGTGTGTGTGTGTGTATGTTGTGTGTGTGTATGGTGTGTGTGTTTGTGTGTGCGTTGTGTGTGTGTGTATGGTATGTGTGTGTGTGTGTGTGTGTGTGTGTGTGTGTATGGTGTGTGTATGGTGTGTGTGTGTGTATGGTATGTGTGTGTGTGTATGGTGTGTGTATGGTGTGTGTGTGTGTGTGTGTGTGTGTGTATGGTGTGTGTATGGTATGTGTGTGTGTGTGTGTATGGTGTGTGTATGGTGTGTGTGTGTGTGTGTGTGTGTATGGTGTGTGTATGGTGTGTGTGTGTGTGTGTGTATGGTGTGTGTATGGTGTGTGTGTGTGTGTGTGTATGGTGTGTGTATGGTGTGTGTGTGTGTGTGTGTATGGTGTGTGTATGGTGTGTGTGTGTGTGTGTGTATGGTGTGTGTATGGTGTGTGTGTGTGTGTGTGTATGGTGTGTGTATGGTATGTGTGTGTGTGTGTGTGTATGGTGTGTGTATGGTATGTGTGTGTGTGTGTATGGTGTGTGTATTGTGTGTGTGTGTATGGTATGTGTGTGTGTGTGTGTATGGTGTGTGTATGGTATGTGTGTGTGTGTGTGTATGGTGTGTGTATGGTGTGTGTGTGTATGGTGTGTGTATGGTGTGTGTATGGTGTGTGTGTGTGTGTGTGTGTGTGTGTGTGTGTATGGTGTGTGTATGGTGTGTGTATGGTATGTGTGTATGGTGTGTGTATGGTGTGTGTATGGTATGTGTGTGTGTGTGTGTGTATGGTGTGTGTGTGTGTGTGTGTGTTAGATGTGAACGGAGGGATGGTCTGTGGTTCTGGTTCTGATCCGCCGGATGTTCTTCGAGATCACTGTCATCAACTGCTGGACGCCATCGATGCTCAACTCAACCACCTGCAGGTCAGAACCAAACCCAACAACACCGAGTCCAGAACCAATCAGAACCACCCAACAACACAGAGTCCAGAACCAATCAGAACCACCCAACAACACAGAGTCCAGAACCAATCAGAACCAAACCCAACAACACCGAGTCCAGAACCAATCAGAACCACCCAACAACACCGAGTCCAGAACCAATCAGAACCACCCAACAACACAGAGTCCAGAACCAATCAGAACCACCCAACAACACAGAGTCCAGAACCAATCAGAACCAAACCCAACAACACCGAGTCCAGAACCAATCAGAACCACCCAACAACACCGAGTCCAGAACCAATCAGAACCAAACCCAACAACACAGAGTCCAGAACCAATCAGAACCACCCAACAACACCGAGTCCAGAACCAATCAGAACCACCCAACAACACCGAGTCCAGAACCAATCAGAACCAAACCCAACAACACCGAGTCCAGAACCAATCAGAACCACACTCAACAACACCGAGTCCAGAACCAATCAGAACCAAACCCAACAACACCGAGTCCAGAACCAATCAGAACTAAACTCAAAAACACAGAGTCCAGAACCAATCAGAACCAAACCCAACAACACCGAGTCCAGAACCAATTAGAACCACCCAACAACACAGAGTCCAGAACCAATCAGAACCAAACCCAATAACACCGAATCCAGAACCAAACCCAACAACACAGAGTCTAGAACCAATCAGAACTGCGTTTAAGGCCATACTGTGTTTAAGGCAGTACTGAGTTTAAGGCTGTACGTGTTTAAGGCGGTACTGAGTTTAAGGCTGTACGTGTTTAAGGCGGTACTGAGTTTATGGCGGTACTGAGTTTAAGGTGGTACTGTGTCTAAATCGGTACTGTGTTTAAGGCGGTACTGTGTTTAAGGCGGTACTGAGTTTAAGGTGGTGCTGTGTTTAAGGCGGTACTGTGTTTAAGGCGGTACTGAGTTTAAGGCGGTACTGTGTTTAAGGCGGTACTGATTTTAAGGTGGTACTGTGTCTAAATCGGTACTGTGTTTAAGGTGGTACTGAGTTTAAGGCGGTACTGTGTTTAAGGCAGTACTGTGTTTTAGGTGGTACTGTGTTTAAGGCGGTACTGTGTTTAAGGCAGTACTGAGTTTAAGGTGGTACTGTGTTTAAGGCGGTACTGATTTTAAGGTGGTACTGTGTCTAAATCGGTACTGTGTTTAAGGTGGTACTGAGTTTAAGGCGGTACTGTGTTTAAGGCAGTACTGTGTTTTAGGTGGTACTGTGTTTAAGGCGGTACTGTGTTTAAGGCAGTACTGAGTTTAAGGTGGTACTGTGTCTAAATCAGTACTGAGTTTAAGGCGGTACTGTGTTTAAGTCGGTACTGAGTTTAAGTCGGTACTGAGTTTAAGGTGGTACTGTGTCTAAATCGGTACTGTGTTTAAGTCGGTACTGAGTTTAAGGTGGTACTGTTTCTAAATCGGTACTGTGTTTAAGGCGGAACTGTGTTTAAGGCGGTACTGAGTTTAAGGCGGTACTGAGTTTAAGGCGGTACTGTGTTTAAGGCGGAACTGTGTTTAAGGCGGTACTGTGTTTAAGGCGGTACTGTGTTTAAGGCGATACTGTGTTTAAGGCGATACTGTGTTGTGTGTGTTTAGAGCTGCAGTACTGGTCGGGTGAATGGAGGGCGGAGTCAGCTGGAAGAAGTTCTGGATCCAGGTAGACCCACATTTTTTATTCTGTGGGATCGTTTTTCTTATTTACTATTTTAATCTCTTTTAATCCTCTATTTCTCTCTCTCTCGCTGTCTTTCTCTCTCTATCTCTCTCTCTCTGTCTCTCAGTGGGTTTGGACCGGGTCGGTTCTGAGAGCAGGGATACAGGTCTGGGCAGTGATAAGGGAAGCTCTTCTCCTGATTGGTTGAATTCTGGTCTCCCCGACCCGTCTCCAGGTAACCCACGTGCTGTAAATTTATGCTGTGAGTCCAGCAGAACCGGTCCTTCAGAACCGATCCGGTCTATGTTTTATCTCAGTCTCAGTGCAGGTGAGCGCTGGAGAGGCGGGGCCAGAACTAAGTACCGCCCCCTGCTGTCCGGGGGAGGGATCTGGAGGTCCAGTGGGATTCAGGACTGAGCAGCGTCTGTGGAGATTACAGCACCTACTCAGAACCAATACCAAGGTACCACAATATAATTACAATTACATATAATTACAATTACAATATAATTACAATTACATATAATTACAATTACAATATAATTACAACTACATATAATTACAATTACAATATAATTACAATTACATGTAATTATGATTACAATTACATATAATTATAATAACAATATAACTACAATTACATACAATTATAATTACAGTACAATAGTAATAACGATAGTAAAAATGTATTATTATTGTATATTGTATGTTCTGGGGGAGTTCAGTATTGTTTCATAAAAATATCATAAAACCCGTATGTTGATAATAGTGCGGTTTTTATTATATATTGTGGGACTTTTTACTTTCTTGATTTACAGATTTGAAACTGTTCTATTATATAAAACTAACATTTATTTTATTGCAGTAGTATATTCTATATATTTCAGTATTTTGTCCATAAGAATAGCCTGAAATATTGTTAATTTTTCAATAATAATGTTATTTTAGATCTCTCCTAGTCTGTTTATATTTCTATATATTTATGTGGAGAGTAAAGCGTTACTGTTATTAATTGTGGTTTTGATCAGGTGGGGGTTGAGGAGGAGGAGGAGGAGGAGGAGGAGGAGGAGGAGCTGGACAGTGTCTGTACTGAAGATTTTAGCACCCGGTTCCAAGAGTTGATGCTAAAACTGAGAGAGCCCACTGTGGGCGGAGCATGTGGTGTGGGCGGGGCATGTGAGCTGATCTCAGGTAAGTGCAGTAATGTTTCCTGTGCTGGTTTTTAGGTAATTTTCAGCCCCGTCCTGAGAAATCACTCAGAGATCCAGTTTCTCAGAACTGAAGTAAAAAACTGATTTACACAAATAATCTAAACAGAGCACAGATTTAATGTCTGTTTATTAAATATAAATATAAATATAAATATATATAAGCTTTTTTTAGAATTTGAGGTTGAGGTCTGTTGTTTTACTGAATCACAGACAGAACAGCTCCACAGGTGAAAAAGCAGAATCGTTTAGGAAATCAGAAGAACTCACAGCAGTGTGGAAATCACACAGGCAGGTAAACACAGCCTCATTTTCACATTAAAAACTTGTAATTTTAACTTTTGTTACTTTTATTTTTCACTATCATGTAAATCTGTCAGTTGTTATTTATATTGTATCAGAATTTAAAAATGAATAGACCAGTAGAAATATTTAAAATGACGTGTAGTAAAATCTTTTTACATGTACATTTTTTTTATTGCGTGTAAAAACATTTTTTTACAGTAGGTCAAAGTAAAATTTTCTTCATCCCTGTTCTGTGTTCTGTACTGTGCGTGTGTGTGTGTTACTGTGTGTGTGTGTGTGTGTGTGTGTGTGTTACTGTGGGTGTGTGTGTGTGTGTTAGCTCTGATGATGAAGGTACAGTGGAGATCAGACAGTGTGGGAGGAGTCACGGTGGGAGGGGTTACGGAGTGCTGAGATCTCTGGCCGGAGTTCAGAAGACTGTAAAGATAAACCAGAGCAGGAAGAAGATCTCCTTCAGCTCCACCCCCTCAATCAGCTCCACCCCCTCAGTCAGCTCCGCCCCCTCGGCCGGCTCCACCCTCTTCACCACTGTGAGACACCACAGCTCAAATACTCTGATATAATCAGATATAACAGTTTAATCCTAATCAGTGATCAGATCTGATTATTGGAGCGATTATGTTTTATAGATCAGACATTAGCAAATCTGATAAAGAAAGTTCGATTTTGGCTTAATAATCAGATTTTTCAGAAGGTGTAAACACTTTATCTGATTTCTTTAGGTTTTTTTGGTTTTGTCTGTGTGAACACAAGTGTGATCAGATCATCTCCGTCAGATCAGACAATGAGGAGGAGCTCTGATCTGATCTGATCACTCCCACAATTACACTCCTTACTCTTATCAGATTAATAACTGCATGTGAGACAAAACACACTGTGAATCGTGTGTGTGTGTGTGTGTGTGTGTGTGTGTATCAGTCAGTAGAGTGTGAGCAGGTGGAGCAGGTGGAGCAGGAGGCTCGGTTGGGGGTTCTGGAGAAAATTCTGTCCCAGAAAGAGGTGCAGCTGCTGGAGCTGCAGGAGGAACAGCGCTCCCTACAGACGGAGCTCCAGACCTGCAGAGAGGAGCAGAAAACCCAGAGAGAGAAGGTGATTCACAGCAAATACCCCTCTATTAAACATCTCTCCATCAGCAGCCGGAGTCTGAGAGAGAGAGAGAGAGAGAAAGAGTACAGTAGATCATGCTGTTTCTCCATCAGCAGCCGGAGTCTGAGAGAGAGAGAGAGAGAGAGAGAGTACAGTAGATCATGATGCTGTTTCTCCATCAGCAGCCGGAGTCTGAGAGAGAGAGAGAGAGAGAGAGAGAGTACAGTAGATCATGCTGTTTCTCCATCAGCAGCCGGAGTCTGAGAGAGAGAGAGAGAGAGAGTACAGTAGATCATGCTGCTTCTCCATCAGCAGCCGGAGTCTGAGAGAGAGAGAGAGAGAGAGAGTACAGTAGGTCATGCTGTTTCTCCATCAGCAGCCGGAGTCTGAGAGAGAGAGAGAGAGAGAGAGAGTACAGTAGATCATGCTGCTTCTCCATCAGCAGCCGGAGTCTGAGAGAGAGAGAGAGAGAGAGAGAGAGAGAGTACAGTAGATCATGCTGTTTCTCCATCAGCAGCCGGAGTCTGAGAGAGAGAGAGAGAGAGAGAGAGAGAGAGAGAGTACAGTAGATCATGCTGTTTCTCCATCAGCAGCCGGAGTCTGAGAGAGAGAGAGATAGAGAGAGAGAGAGAGAGAGAGAGTACAGTAGGTCATGCTGTTTCTCCATCAGCAGCCGGAGTCTGAGAGAGAGAGAGAGAGTACAGTAGATCATGCTGTTTCTCCATCAGCGGCCGGAGTCTGAGAGAGAGAGAGAGAGAGAGAGAGAGAGAAAGAGTACAGTAGATCATGCTGTTTCTCCATCAGCAGCCGGAGTCTGAGAGAGAGAGAGAGAGAGAGAGAGAGAGAGTACAGTAGATCATGCTGTTTCTCCATCAGCGGCCAGAGTCTGAGAGAGAGAGAGAGAGAGAGAGAGAGAGAGAGAGAGAGAGTACAGTAGATCATGCTGTTTCTCCATCAGCGGCCAGAGTCTGAGAGAGAGAGAGAGAGAGAGAGAGAGAGAGAGAGTACAGTAGATCATGCTGTTTCTCCATCAGCGGCCGGAGTCTGAGAGAGAGAGAGAGAGAGAGAGAGAGAGAGAGTACAGTAGATCATGCTGTTTCTCCATCAGCAGCCGGAGTCTGAGAGAGAGAGAGTACAGTAGGTGGTGCTGGTTGGTACAGGCGTCTGTTAGCTGATGTATCACAGATGGAGATTCGCCACTTTCCTGCATTCTGATGCTTTATTATAATCTCCTCAGCGCTCGACTAGAAGCTCCGCCCACAAAATTTAATCTGCCAGTTTGTGTGTGTGTGTGTGTATATATGTATATATATGGGAGAAGGCGGTACCGCAGTAGGGGGAGGAGCTGAGGAGGTGGGAGAAGGCGGTACCGCAGTAGGAGGAGGAGCTGAGGAGGTGGGAGGAGGTGGTACAACAGTAGGGGGAGGAGATGAGGAGGCGGTACAGCACCATCATATTTATATATATATATACTCCATACAGTGGAGTTTTGGTGGAGTTTTGGTGGAGTTCTGGTGGAGTTCTGGTGGAGTTCTGGACTCAGTGGAGTTGTGCTCTGGTTCTGGATTCGTTGCAGGTGAGGAGGGCGGTGGAGCGAGAGCGGAGGAGGTGGGAGGAGCAGATGGAGGAGGCAGAGAGGAGAGGAAGGGCGGAGCTACACCAAGAGAGGAGGAGTTCACTGATCCTTCAGACTAAAGTTCTGGAGCTGCAGACGGTGAGACACACACTACACACACACTACACACATACACACACACACACACACACACACACTACACACACACACTACATACACACACACACACACACACACACTACATTACATTTTTTACATTACATTACATTTGGCAGACGCTTTTGTCCAAAGCGACTTACAATAGTCAAGTACAATGTAAAATAAGTTTAAAGGTAAAACATCTTTGGATAGGGATAAAAGGAGGACAAAGGGAATAATAGGATAGAGGAGTGAAGGAGGGGAAGAAGGAAATGAGGTTAGAAGTACACACTAAGAAAAGTAAGTACAGATTTGTACTTAAAAGAGTACAAAGCTTGTCTCTGGGGCTGTACCTTATATTGAGGTACAAAAAAGTTCCTTTCAGTGAAAGTCCTTTTTTGTACCCATGTTTTTTGTGCAAGTAAAGATTATAAAGATTATAAACATTATCATGAACTGAATATGTGTCAAGAGCTTCATGATCCAAAATTGTCTGGCTTTCAAATAGAAATGTGCAAATAAAATATATATATTGTTTATTAGTACAGTGGTACAGAGTACTGAATGTACCCTTTATCTGGTTATATGGTACAAATCTGTACTTACTGCTGTTAGGAATTACTTTGTACTTCAGAGGGAACAAATCTGACCCTGTAAAGACCAATATTGTACCTTTGAGGGTACAATTATGAAGAGTGTACCTTTGAGTACAAAAAAGTACTCGTATCGTACCTCTGTTTTTTAGAGTGTAGTTAGTGTGTTAGAGGTGTTAAGAGAGTAAGTGCTCTTTGAAGAGCTCTGTCTTCAGGAGTTTATTAAAGATAGTGAGAGATTCTCCTGATCTGGTAGTAGAAGGTAGTTAGTTAGAGGTGTTAGGAGAGTAAGTGCTCTTTGAAGAGCTCTGTCTTCAGGAGTTTATTAAAGATAGCGAGAGATTCTCCTGATCTGGTAGTAGAAGGTAGTTAGTTAGAGGTGTTAGGAGAGTAAGTGCTCTTTGAAGAGCTCTGTCTTCAGGAGTTTATTAAAGATAGTGAGAGATTCTCCTGATCTGGTAGTAGAAGGTAGTTAGTTAGAGGTGTTAGGAGAGTAAGTGCTCTTTGAAGAGCTCTGTCTTCAGGAGTTTATTAAAGATAGTGAGAGATTCTCCTGATCTGGTAGTAGAAGGTAGTTAGTTAGAGGTGTTAGGAGAGTAAGAGCTCTTTGAAGAGCTCTGTCTTCAGGAGTTTATTAAAGATAGTGAGAGATTCTCCTGATCTGGTAGTAGAAGGTAGTTTGTTGCACCATTGGGGAACTCTGTATGAGAACAGTCTGGATTGCTTTGTGTGAATGTTTGTTTGGTAAAGCGAGGCGACGTTCATTGGAGGAGCGCAGCGGCCGGGAGGTAGCGTAAGTCTTCAGGAGCGAGTGCAGGTAGGAAGGAGCTGTTCTGTATCACCTTGTAGGCGATTGTAAGAGCTTTGAATTTGATGCATCAACTGGTAGCCAGTGGAGCTCAATGAGCAGCGGGGTGACATGTGCCCGTTTTGGCTGGTACACACTACACACACACTACACACACTACACACACACACACACACACACACTACACACTACACACACTCTACACACACACACACACTACACACACACTACACACACACTACACACACACACTACACACACACTACACACACACACACTACACACACACTACACACACACACACTACACACACACACTACACACACACACACACTACACACACACTACATACACACACACTACACACACACACTACACACACACTACACACACTACACACACTACACACACTACACACACACACTACACACACACACTACACACACACTACACACACTACACACACTACACACACACACTACACACACACACTACACACACACTACATACACACACACTACACACACACACTACACACACACTACACACACTACACACACTACACACACACACTACACACACACACTACACACACACTACACACACTACACACACACACACACACACTACACACTACACACACTCTACACACACACACACACTACACACACACTATACACACACTACACACACACACTACACACTACACACACACACACACTACACACACACTACACACACACACACTACACACACACTACACACACACTACACACACACTACACACACACACACACTACACACACACACTACACACACACACTACACACACACACACTACACACACACACTACACACACACACTACACACACTACACACACTACACACACACCACACACACACACTACACACACTACACACACACTACACACACACACTACACACACACACTACACACACACTACACACACACTACACACACACACACTACACACACACTACACACACACACACTACACACACACACACTACACACACACACACACCACACACACACTACACACACACTACACACACACACACTACACACACACTACACACACACTACACACACACACACCACACACACACTACACACACTACACACACACTACACACACCACACACACACCACACACACACTACACACACTACACACACACTACACACACCACACACACACACACACTACACACACACTACACACACACTACACACACACTACACACACTACACACACACTACACACACTACACACACACTACACACACACTACACACACACTACACACACACAACACACCACACACACACACTACACACACACTACACACACACACACACTACACACACACTACACACACACACACACACTACACACACTACACACACACACACTACACACACACACACTACACACACACACACACACTACACACACACACACTACATACACACACACACACTACACACACACTACACACACACACTACACACACACACACTACACACACACTACACACACACACTACACACACACACACTACACACACACTACACACACACTACACACACACTACACACACACACACTACACACACTACACACACACACACTACACACACACACTACACACACACACACACACACACTACACACACACTACACACTACACACACACACTACACACACTACACACACACACACACTACACACACACACACTACACACACACTACACACACACACACACTACACACTACACACACACACACTACACACACACACACTACACACACACTACACACACACACACACACACACACTATACACACACTACACACACACTACACACACACACACACACACACACACACACTACACACACACTACACACACACACTACACACACACAACACACTACACACACTACACACACACTACACACACACACACTACACACACACACTACACACACACTACACACACACTACACACACACTACACACACTACACACACACACACTACACACACACACTACACACACACTATACACACTACACACACACTACACACACACTACACACACACACACACTACACACACACACACACACTACACACACACACTACACACACACTACACACACACACACACACTACACACACCGCACACACATACACACTACACACTACACACACACACTACACACACCGCACACACATACACACTACACACTACACACACACACTACACACACACACGCACACACACACTACACACACATACACACTACACACACTACACACACATACACACACACACACATACACACTACACACATACACACACACACACACTACACACACACACACACACTACACACACATACACACACACTACACACACACACACACATACACACTACACACACACACACACACACAAACACGCTCACACACCCCTATCCTTTCTCTCTCAGCGGGTGAAGCAGTTGGAGGGCAGAGCTTGTGAGCAGTCTGCAAGGTTCAGAGCTCTTAAAGACGAGCAGTGGGCGGAGCTACACAAACTGAGAACTCAGCTGAAGCAGGTATATAATAATAATAATAATAATAATAATAATAATAATAATAATAATAATAATAATAGGTAGTGTTGATAGTGATGGTAGTGATGGTAGTGTTGATAGTGATGGTAGTGATGGTAGTGTTGATAGTGATGGTAGTGTTGGTAGTGTTGATAGTGATGGTAGTGATGGTAGTGTTGATAGTGATGGTAGTGATGGTAGTGTTGATAGTGATGGTAGTGATGGTAGTGTTGATAGTGATGGTAGTGATGGTAGTGTTGATAGTGATGGTAGTGTTGGTAGTGTTGATAGTGATGGTAGTGATGGTAGTGTTGATAGTGATGGTAGTGATGGTAGTGTTGATAGTGATGGTAGTGATGGTAATGTTGATAGTGATGGTAGTGATGGTAGTGTTGATAGTGATGGTAGTGTTGATAGTGATGGTAGTGATGGTAGTGTTGATAGTGATGGTAGTGATGGTAGTGATGGTAGTGTTGATAGTGATGGTAGTGATGGTAGTGTTGATAGTGATGGTAGTGATGGTAGTGTTGATAGTGATGGTAGTGATGGTAGTGTTGATAGTGATGGTAGTGATGGTAGTGTTGATAGTGATGGTAGTGTTGGTAGTGTTGATAGTGATGGTAGTGATGGTAGTGTTGATAGTGATGGTAGTGATGGTAGTGATGGTAGTGTTGATAGTGATGGTAGTGATGGTAGTGTTGATAGTGATGGTAGTGATGGTAGTGTTGATAGTGATGGTAGTGATGGTAGTGATGGTAGTGTTGGTAGTGTTGATAGTGATGGTAGTGATGGTAGTGTTGATAGTGATGGTAGTGATGGTAATGTTGATAGTGATGGTAGTGTTGGTAGTGTTGATAGTGATGGTAGTGATGGTAGTGTTGATAGTGATGGTAGTGATGGTAGTGATGGTAGTGTTGGTAGTGTTGATAGTGATGGTAGTGATGGTAATGTTGATAGTGATGGTAGTGATGGTAGTGATGGTAATGTTGATAGTGATGGTAGTGATGGTAATGTTGATAGTGATGGTAGTGATGGTAGTGTTGATAGTGATGGTAGTGATGGTAATGTTGATAGTGATGGTAGTGATGGTAGTGTTGATAGTGATGGTAGTGATGGTAGTGTTGATAGTGATGGTAGTGATGGTAGTGATGGTAGTGATGGTAGTGTTGATAGTGATGGTAGTGTTGGTAGTGTTGATAGTGATGGTAGTGATGGTAATGTTGATAGTGATGGTAGTGATGGTAGTGTTGATAGTGATGGTAGTGATGGTAGTGTTGATAGTGATGGTAGTGATGGTAGTGATGGTAGTGATGGTAGTGATGGTAGTGATGGTAGTGTTGATAGTGATGGTAGTGATGGTAGTGTTGATAGTGATGGTAGTGATGGTAGTGTTGATAGTGATGGTAGTGATGGTAGTGATGGTAGTGTTGATAGTGATGGTAGTGATGGTAGTGTTGATAGTGATGGTAGTGATGGTAGTGTTGATAGTGATGGTAGTGATGGTAGTGTTGATAGTGATGGTAGTGATGGTAGTGTTGATAGTGATGGTAGTGATGGTAGTGTTGATAGTGATGGTAGTGATGGTAATGTTGATAGTGATGGTAGTGATGGTAGTGTTGGTAATGTTGGTACTATGCCGGACAGTGTTCTGCGTGTTCTATAATAACGTTTTGGCTGGTGTTCTGGTTAAGGAGGCGGAGCTAGAGGTGGGTCGTCTGAAGCAGAAGCTGAAGCGAGTCCAGCAGGGGGCAGCGGAGAGGACCGATCGGCAGAGCGCCGGCTGGGCTTGGGATATACTCACCGAGTGCGGTCACCTACAGGACCTGCTCAAGCCCCGCCCACACAGTGACCTGACCACCCACACCAAGCCCCACCCACACAGTGACCTGACCACCCACACCAAGCCCCACCCACACAGTGACCTGACCACCCACACCAAGCCCCACCCACACAGTGACCTGACCACCCACACCAAGCCCTGCCCACACAGTGACCTGACCACCCACACCAAGCCCCACCCACACAGTGACCTGACCACCGACACCAAGCCCCACCCACACAGTGACCTGACCACCCACACCAAGCCCCGCCCATATAGTGACCTGAGCACTGACTCCAAGCCCCGCCCACACAGTGGCCTGATCACGGACACAAAGCCCCCCCCACACTGTGACCTGACCACTGACACCAAGCCCCGCCCACATAGTGACCTGACCACTGACACCAAGCCCCGCCCACACAGGTAAAGGTGGAGGAAATCACAGGATCATAAAGAGGCATGTTGCTATGGTAACGTTTCTCTTTAATAATTATTACTAACGCAGGGTTACAGTGGATAGAGCTGTGCAGACGCTACGGTCTCTCAGACTCCGCCTCCAGCAGCTCTTCACCAATCAGCACACACAACTCACCACCCTCACCCTCACCAACCAGCAGCTCAGAGCGGAGAAGGTACACACATCATACACACACACACACACACACACACACACACACATCATACACACTCACACTATGCTGTATTGTGGTGCTGTTTGTGGGCGGGGTTGTGTTTAGGGGGCGTGGCAACAGATTGTCTTTAGTTATGTTACACAGGAGCTCCACTGACTGAATACAACCTAGACAGACGCCAACAGTCAGACGTTCATCGCTATCTCGGTAACACAGCCGCCGTGCCGAGCCGAGCGTACACCCCCACTTATTACACACACATGAACACACAGCAGCACAAACCCAACTTTTACATCAACAATAAACAGAATAGTAAATAAAATAACATTGCTGTTCCCGTAAATGAGCTGCTGGAGCTCCTTCACAGCGTCAACCAGCAGCTCAGTTTCCTCTGCTGAGAAGAGTTTGTTGAACACGTCCAGGTAGCTGCACCGTTACAATAGCAATCCACCAAAGTCAGAGCTCACCTGATCTACGCTTAAAGAGAATGATGAGTGACGAAGAGACACTCTGATTGGTTTATTATTTCACGTTATCCTTTGTTAAGCATGTGAACCTGACTGTTATTAATTATGTGTGTGTGTGTGTGTGTGTGTGTGTGTGTGTGTGTGTGTGTGTGTGTGTGTGTGTGTTTAGAAGCAGTTGAAGGAGCTGAGCAGGCGGGCTGGGCTGCAGCTGGGTGAGGATGATGATGGTGAGGATGATGATCTGCGTAGGATCCAAAAGAACCAGATCCAGCAGAAACCTAGAACCACAAACCCCACCCAGAACCTCCAGCACCACCTGGAGAGGTTAGAAATACAAACACTCCCACACACACACCATACAAACACTCCCACACACACACCATACAAACACTCACACACACACACCATACAAACACTCACACACACACACCATACAAACACTCACACACACACACACACCATACAAACACTCACACACACACACACACCATACAAACACTCACACACACACACCATACAAACACTCACACACACACACACCATACAAACACTCACACACACACACACCATACAAACACTCACACACACACCATACAAACACTCACACACACACACACCATACAAACACTCACACACACACACCATACAAACACTCCCACACACACACCATACAAACACTCACACACACACACACCATACAAACACTCACACACACACACCATACAAACACTCACACACACACACACACACCATACAAACACTCACACACACACACCATACAAACACTCACACACACACACACCATACAAACACTCACACACACACACACACCATACAAACACTCACACACACACACACCATACAAACACTCACACACACACACACCATACAAACACTCACACACACACACACCATACAAACACTCACACACACACACCATACAAACACTCACACACACACACCATACAAACACTCACACACACACACCATACAAACACTCACACACACACACACCATACAAACACTCCCACACACACACCATACAAACACTCACACACACACACCATACAAACACTCACACACACACACCATACAAACACTCACACACACACACACCATACAAACACTCACACACACACACACACCATACAAACACTCACACACACACACACACACACCATACAAACACTCACACACACACACACCATACAAACACTCACACACACACACCATACAAACACTCACACACACACACCATACAAACACTCACACACACACCATACAAACACTCACACACACACACACCATACAAACACTCCCACACACACACCATACAAACACTCACACACACACACCATACAAACACTCCCACACACACACACCATACAAACACTCCCACACACACACCATACAAACACTCACACACACACACCATACAAACACTCACACACACACACACCATACAAACACTCACACACACACACCATACAAACACTGACACACACACACCATACAAACACTCCCACACACACACCATACAAACACTCACACACACACACCATACAAACACTCCCACACACACACACCATACAAACACTCCCACACACACACCATACAAACACTCACACACACACACCATACAAACACTCACACACACACACACCATACAAACACTCACACACACACACCATACAAACACTCACACACACACACCATACAAACACTCACACACACACACCATACAAACACTCACACACACACCATACAAACACTCACACACACACACCATACAAACACTCACACACACACACACCATACAAACACTCACACACACACACCATACAAACACTCACACACACACACCATACTAACACACACTCACACACACACACCATACAAACACTCACACACACACACACACCATACAAACACTCACACACACACACTCACCATACTAACACACACTCACACACACACACCATACTAACACACACTCACACACACAGATCGGATCATCAGGTCCAGTTCGAACACCAGACAAAAATCCACATGATCTCGTTTTCTCACCGTCTCGTTTCAGAACTTCTGTCCGGTTCTGAATCAGTTCAGACTTCCTGTGGGAGAATTTATTACTGTTCTGTGTTTCAGGAGATTCTCAGAACCCGGATCAGAACCGCAGTGGAGACTGGAGCTGCTGGAGGCGGAGCTTAAACACCTCACTCAGGTAAAATTACCTGCCCGGTCCATCAGTAGCAGCTTCAGAACCTCAGGAATCTGGCGGGTCACAGTTATAGTAATTACAGTAATAATATAAATAATAAAGGTTAATAAATTATATTTACTTTACTAATAAATTAAATCTATCTTATATCAATCTATCTTTTATTAATCTATCTTTTTTTATATACTCTCTGTCTCTCTCTCTCTGTTCTGGTCCAGAGCTCTGGAGACCCGGCTGACCCAGTTCCTCCAGTCTGTGCTCCCAGTAACCACGACCTGACCTCGTATAAACTCCTGCTGCACCTCCAGAGCCGAATACGACAGCTCCGCGCCGACGCCCGGGCCGGCACACCCGGCACCGGCACACCCGCCACCGGCACAAGTGAACCCCTGACTGATTTAGAAGCAAATTAATAATATCCAGAATAAAAGTAGTCACATTAAATAAACATAAATTAATAATCCAGAAGCACAGAGTCTTTCTTTTAATGTTTTTATTGTAAAACAGGTCCAGCGTTACACACAGGCTGCAGTGCTGACGAACAGGAAGAACAGGTGGAGAGGACAGGTGGAGAGGACAGGTGGAGAGGACAGGTGGAGAGGACAGGTGGGAGAGGACAGGTAAGAGAGGACAGGTAAGAGAGGACAGGTGGGAGAGGACAGGTAAGAGAGGACAGGTGGGAGAGGACAGGTAAGAGAGGACAGGTAGGAGAGGACAGATGGGAGGAAACAGGTAAGATTACCTGTGGGCGGGGGAGGGTGGGGGTTGGGTTAAGTGCAGTTTAATTGACCTCTGACCCCGTCACTTCACACAGTGAGGGTTAAGCTGTGCAGAAAATAAAGGAACATCAAAGAAACATTAAAGAAACATCAAAGAAACATTAAAGAAACATGCATTAATCAGTTTACATCTCGCACTGGAAAATAAAAAAGTGTCTCAAATTAGCCTCAAACTAAATCCCCGCCTCCTGCGCTGTGATTGGCTGTTCACACACTGGGCTGTTAGTGTCGTCATAATCCAGTCGCTTTACCCAATCAGATCCCTTAATCCTGAGAATCAGCTGATCTGATCTTCATGTTCGTGTTTCTCTAAATAATTCAGTCACACTTTAGTGAAGATGAGCTGATAAATAAAATCAATAAGATCGTTTATATAAAGAGATTCAGGCTGGAATTATTTATTATCTTTAAATTAAATTACTATTTTAATTTTATAATCCAGTCTGATTGACCTCACTGACCAATCAGCTCCCAGTTCCTGTAACCCTTTAACCATTTAAATCCTGCACCTATTAACGCCACAGACCCTCCCATTAACCCCTGTGGGTTTAGGATTATAACTGGTGATCAGGGGGTTAAAGGGTTAAAACTGCAGTGAGAAATGAGTGAGCTGATAGTGATCACTGATCACAGTGATTCTCAGTGTGAAAGGTTTCAGTCTCAGCGCAGGAGAGAGATCAGGGTGTGAAACGCCGCAGTGAAGAGGTTGTGAAAGCACTTTTGCGAAAGCGTAATAATGTCTGTAAATTGGCTTAACTAGAAAATTCATACACTCAGCCCGGCACTCTGGTCCCGCCGCGCCAACTCACCCCTAACTCAAATACTGGAGAGAAAAAACAGAAAAACATGGCAACAGAATATTGTCTCGTCTCTTCTCGTCTCGTCTCGTCTCTGTAGTGCATCGCCAGGATCTCGTCCCTCGCGGCGTAAACTGATTGATTTTGGCAGCGTCTCTGTTTGAACTCAGAGTCAGTAAAACGTCTCCAGCTCCATCTCCTCCTCGCCGCCGCCGGGTGCCACCGGGGGGCAGTAGAGGGATCTGAAGGCCGGTTCCGGCTGCGGTTTCGGCTGCAGCCGATCCGGGACGGGGGTTCTGGGTACCGGCGCGGGTGTCTGGCGGCACGCCGGCTGCTGTTTCCGCTGCTGCCTCTGGATGGAGTCTTTCAGCTGCTGAGTGAGTGGATCCTCTGGGGGGCGCCAGAGAACCAGCTCCATACAGGACCGGCTCCTGCAGAGACCAACAGAACCAACCGGCACTTTTACCAGAACTGCCGGCACAGAACCTCTAAATATAACAAGTTAAACGGGTTCTCTGAGTGACCCTACAGAACCACGTTCGGTTCTGATACTCACACCGACTGAGCGACGGTTTCAGGCAGGATGTCGCCGATGCCGCGCTGAAGCCCCTCCCTCAGACTGTCGGACAGAACCAGAACCGGCCGACGCTGCGCCGGATCCACGTCCAGGTCCTCGTCACTGTCGTCCTCCAGCGTGATCCTTTAAACAGCAGAGTCAGGTTAACCCCGCCCTCTCCGCTGTGGATACGCCCACACCTCGAATATTCTGCTACCTCATCTCTGAAATATTCTTTAATACATTCCACAGCTTTGATCTTTTTAATGATGATTCTTTGTTTAAACAGCGTTACAGTTTATAATACAGAGCTTACATTTTACAAAAACATTAACTTTTAAAACTCTAAACCACTTCTGACACCAATCTTTCCTAATCTAAACCAATAATTAATATAAATACTATAAGGTTAATACAGTATAGTTAAATGTAACATCACAATACTTAAATATATGGATATAGAGTTGCACGGTGTACCGAAGGTTCGATTCTTTTTCGATACTACGTCATCACAAACGATTCGGTTCTTTAGCGTTCGATGCTTTCGATACTGTATATAGCCCAGTCACTAGCTTCAAATGAGTCAAATTAGTAGGCGCGATTTGATTCAGTTCATAACAAAACTGATTCACACCGCAGCAGTCGGTGTGGCAGGATTCAGATAAACTTAGTGTTCTGAACAAATGAATCGATTCACGCGCAAGCCAGCAGAGCAGCAGCGAGTGTAGAATGGCGACGGCTAAAATAACAGATGTCTCTCGTCCGCGACTTGTGGACAAAACGGGCGCGAGGAGTGAAGTGTGGGAAAATAGTCTGAGATGTAGGCATCTGTTTTTTATTGATATTTTTATTTTTAAATAAAATAACGAAAACTGAAAGTGAAACTAAACTACTTTATTTATTAGCGCTGTTTTCACTCCCGCAGTTGTACAGCGGGGGGTGTTGTGCCGATTCTGTCCGCGAAGCGGGAGTCGGATTCAGTAGCGGATTCGGCACAAGCGCGGCGGCACCTCGCGGTCCGCGGTGTTAGTTGTAAGCGCTCGCGCTAGCCGCAAAATACGAAAGAAAACACTGAGGGAGCTGCAGAGTTATGTGTGGGACTAGAATATGAGCACGAGGAGATCAAAGAGAACCTTTACCTGTGAGTAGCTCACATCAGAACACGCAAATCTCTCTCTCTCTCACTCTTGCTGTGTCTCTTTCTCTCTGTCTCTTTCTCTGTTTCTCTCTCTCGCACGTGAACGCCTCCGCGTTTGACCTGCAGCACTGTGTTTAGCTGTTCTTAAAAATCATTTTAATTAAATAATAGTTCTATGCTTCTATGTTACAGTGTTATTTAACATAATTCTGATCATATTTCGCTCATTTAGCAGACAAGCACCCTGATCTCTACAAAGAGCTGTGAAGTCGACAGGTTAGTGGAGTTAGTCAAGATACACTCTGTCTGTAGCTTTACTAAGATTTACTAGCGACTGCTTATTAAAATCGGTAAACGGTTGATTAATAAAACGGAGCAGTGAGTGTTAAAATGAACATAACATTGTAATGTTCTTCTGTCTCTTTATTTTCCTTATTCAGAACTTAACTTCTGCCCGCCCGTCAGGTTCACACAGTCAGGCTACCATTACCTCTGGTTTTAGTTTTAGTTTTTAGGAAGTGTTTAGATAATTATGTTATAGTTAAGGTTATAATAACGAAACTTGTTTTTTGTTCAAATGTTTCATTTTAGAATAAAAACGTTTGCACCGATTGTTCAGTTTTCAATCCAGTTCAGTCAAAAATAAACATTTTATGTTCAGATATTTTTATTGTTTTTTTTTTCTTCCAAGTATCGTTTTGGTATCGAGAATCGTGATACTACAGTTGGTATCGGTATCGAAGTCAAAATTTTGGTATCGTGACAACCCTAGAATATATATTTTTATACATCATACCTGTCCTCGATCTCCTGCAGCTTCCTCTGCGCCGCCTCCACCTCCATACAGCCCCCCTCGCTCTCGGGCCGGACGGGGG
>NC_064429.1:38759277-38779277 GCF_023375975.1 Astyanax mexicanus
ATCTAACTATATACTTTGTCTGTACAGTTTATATACAGTCTGTGTATAGTCTGCATACATTATTTGTATAGTCTATATTCAGCTTGTCTGTGTACAGTCTATATACAGTATTTATTGTCTATATACGTTGTTTGTAGTCTATATACAGTATTTGTAGTCTATATGCTGTATAGTATGTGTGTGTGAATTTATTTGAAATGAATATTCAGGATCTGGAAGTTGTAAGAAGTTGCGTTCTAGTGTTTTATAAACCGGGTGATTCGGGTCAGAACGGGGACTTTGCTCTGGTTCTGGTCGGGTCTGGGTTTATGGACGGTCACATGGTCGTCAGTGCTGAGGCAGCAGCGGGTCAGGGGCAGGTTTAGCCACCTGTGTGGGCGGAGCTTCACTCCACTGGTTAATAGTAAAGTACTTTTGCATAACTACAGTATGTATACATATAATGCATAATATCATTTTTACATATTTGTAAATGACTCTCTGTATCTTGTCCTGCTCTCTGACCCGACAGCGCCGGATCATGACGAGCTCATCCTCCGGCTGAATAAAGATCTCCTGCGCTCCGTCGAGGAACCGGAAGCTCCGCCCAATCCCAGCGTCCACCTCGCCCTGCGTCTCTCCGCCCACCACAACCTCGCCATGGAGAACCAGCACCTGACCCGGCTGAAGACCCAACTCCACCAGAACCTCCAGAGGTACATCTCACTGTCCTCAGATATCAATCAAAACATCCCATAATATACCACTAATATACACTGATCAGCCAGAATATTAGAACCACTGGGTCATGCAGTCCACAACACTTCTGAACGTGTCCCATGATATCTGGCGCCAGTGTCCAGTCTCCGGTTCTGACTGTAATACCGGGTCCGGTCTTTGTGCTGCAGCTCGCTGGCGGCGGGTCAGGCGGTGACGGGTCAGCTGGCGCTGTACGTGCTGGCACTGAGGTCCTCCTGCCACGACCTGACCAGCCTCACCCTGAGCGACGGCGACGCCCCCGAACACCTGCTCAGCCACCTGAAGAGGCAGCTGGAGAGAGAGAAGGAGCACATAGCCTGTGAGTGTCTCTCGCCCCGAATTATCTCATCATCCTGTAACTGATTCCTGATCAGGTTTATCGTGTTTTATAGTGAATATATTTCCTGTAACTTTAGGAAACGTTGTTTTTGTTTAAGTAATAAACTGTTTTTTAGTCCTGAATTATATTTCGATTTTAATGGGAAATTTCAGGACTAACCCTGATCCTGCTGTAAAACTGATCCTAAATATAAACTAAAACTCCACTTTTAATTGCTGTTCTGTATTTTATCATTTGAACTGTTTTTTAGTTTCAGTCTGTTTGATCTTTGTGTTTAATATGAGAATTTACTGATTTATTTATTTGTATTTATTGTGATGTTAATAATATCTGTATTAAACCCCTCCTCTCCTCCCAGTAAGCCGCCGCCCCCTCACCACCTACTACCAGTACTCGCTGGGCATGCTGGCGCTGTGTGTGGGCGGAGTCAGGGTCAGCGCGCACGTCAGCCACAAACTGATCCACGCTGTCAATCACGGCCTGATCAAACATGGAGACTCCGCCCCCATCGGTGAGCTGACCCGGTCTGACCCGGTCCGGTTCTGCAGTTCTCTATATTTACATTCATAAAGAACTGTTACTGTATAACGTTAAATTCTGATTTATGATTATTGATTAATGATTATTGATTAATGATTATTGATTTAATGATTATTGATTAATGATTATTGATTTAATGATTATTGATTAATGATTATTGATTTATGATTATTGATTAATGCAGACTCGTATGCGATGGCGGCTCTGGCTCTGCAGTGTCTGAAGGAAGCAGGAACGTCGGTGAGGAACGAGGAGGATCTGGAGAAATCTCTCACCAACATCAAACAGAAGCTTCTGGACTCTCAGCGAGCCGACGGTCACCTCGGCAACCAGTTCAGCACCGGATTGGTCCTGCAGGTGAGTCTCACTCCGCCCAGAACTGATCTCAGCGCTCTGAGACCCAATCAAACATCATACATCCGCTGATCCGCTCCGGCCCGGTTCCCTGCTTTAATAAACCCAACTCAGCTTAAAGCTGAGAAACCAGAAAACTGTTCCGTTATTAACCGCCGGACCGTTACAGACCGTTACACACAGTGACCGTTACAGACCGTTACACACAGTGACCGTTACACACAGTGACTGTTACAGACCGTTACACACAGTGACTGTTACAGACCGTTACACACAGTGACCGTTACAGACCGTTACACACAGTGACCGTTACAGACCGTTACACACAGTGACCGTTACACACAGTGACCGTTATAGACCGTTACACACAGTGACTGTTACAGACCGTTACACACAGTGACCGTCACAGACCGTTACACACAGTGACCGTTACACACAGTGACCGTTACACACAGTGACCGTTATAGACCGTTACACACAGTGACCGTTACAGACCGTTACACACAGTGACCGTCACAGACCGTTACACAGTGACCGTCACAGACCGTTACACACAGTGACCGTCACAGACCGTTACACCCAGTGACCGTCACAGACCGTTACACACAGTGACCGTTACACACAGTGACCGTTATAGACCGTTACACACAGTGACCGTTATAGACCGTTACACACAGTGACCGTTACACACAGTGACCGTTATAGACCGTTACACACAGTGACCGTTATAGACCGTTACACACAGTGACCGTTACACACAGTGACCATTACACACAGTGACCGTTACAGACGTTACACACAGTGACCGTTACACACAGTGACCATTATAGACCGTTACACACAGTGACCGTTACACACAGTGACCGTTACACACAGTGACCGTTACAGACGTTACACACAGTGACCGTTACACACAGTGACCGTTACAGACGTTACACACAGTGACCGTTACACACAGTGACCGTTACACACCATTACAGTTACAGAGAAACGTAACGGAGGGGATTTGGAGGGTTCTGGTACTGTATGGGTTCTAGAAGATTCACGTTGGTTCCGCTCTGTTCTGCAGGCGCTGCAGGTGATTGGCGGAGGTGAGCTGCGATGCTCCGCCCCCATGGAGGCTCTCCGTTCCGACGCCAGGAGAGGGCGCTACCACAGCCCCATGGCCCTGTCCCAGACCCTGCCTGCCCTCCAGCAGCGCACCTATCTCCACCTGAGGGGCGGAGACTGCCGTAACGAGGACGGTACTGACCCCCGACACGCTCACCTGCGCCCCCTACAGGAACATCACCACTGACCATCAATTTATCCTGTTTATCTCTTCATTTACTTTACTGATTCATTTAGTTATTTTGCAATTCTGTCATTTTTAACAATCATAACGTCATTTTAATTCATTTATTAATTCAATATTAATTTATCAGAGTGTATATTTTATTATTTAACACTTCACATTTTGATTTCTGAATGATTTTGTTTCTGATCAGACTCTCTGGTTCTGGACGATGAGCCGGTGGTGGAGGTTCTGGCGGATCTGTCCCCGGTTCCGGTGCAGGTGGAGGTTCTGAAGGCTGACGGCTCGGCGGTGGAGTACCGGTTTGAGGTTCCGAGTGGATCCACACTGCTGGAGGTTCTGAAGCTGCTGCAGGATCATCAGATGGGCTTTACGTCAGTCTCTCTGATTATAGATTATCATTTATTAATTCAATATTAATTACTGTTATATAATCATTTATGTGAGAATGTGCTAAAAGATCTGTCTCGGGTTTTTGGTTCTGGTTCTGGTTCTGTAGGTTTGAGACGGAGAACAGTCTGTGGGGAAAGTTTCTGAGCCGAGTGAACGGAGAACAGGCCCGACAAACCGACCGCCGGTACTGGAACCTCTCTACTGACGGTACCAACCTGACCCAGGGTCAGTCTCACACACACACACACACACTATACACACACACTATACACACACACTATACACACACACACACTATACACACACACACACACACTATACACTCACACTATACACACACACTATACACACACACTATACACACACACTATACACACACACTATACACACACACTATACACACACACTATACACACACACTATACACACACACTATACACACACACACACTATACACACACACACTATACACACACACTATACACACACACTATACACACACACTATACACACACACACACTATACACACACACACACTATACACACACACTATACACACACACTATACACACTATACACACACACTATACACACACACTATACACACACACTATACACACACACTATACACTCACACTATACACACACACACACTATACACACACACACACTATACACACACACTATACACACACACTATACACACACACTATACACACACACTATACACACACACTATACACACACACACACTATACACACACACACACTATACACACACACTATACACACTATACACACACACTATACACACACACTATACACACACACTATACACTCACACTATACACACACACACACTATACACACACACACACTATACACACACACTATACACTCTATACACACACACACTATACACACACTATACACACACTATACACACACACACACTATACACACACACACACTATACACACACACTATACACACTATACACACACACTATACACACACACTATACACACTATACACACACACTATACACACACACACACTATACACACACTATACACACACACACACACACACACACTATACACACACACACACTATACACACACACTATACACACTATACACACACACTATACACACACACTATACACACACACACTATACACACACACTATACACACACACTATACACACACACACACACTATACACACACACACTATACACACACACTATACACACTATACACACACACACTATACACACACACTATACACACACACTATACACACACACACACACACACTATACACACACACTATACACACACACTATACACACACACACACACACACACTATACACACACACACACACTACACACACTATACACACACACTATACACACACACTATACACACACACACTATACACACACACACTATACACACACACACTATACACACACACACACACACTATACACACACACTATACACACACACACACTATACACACACACACTATACACACTATACACACACACTATACACACACACACTATACACACACACTATACACACACACACTATACACACACACTATACACACTATACACACACACTATACACACACACTATACACACACACTATACACACTATACACACACACTATACACACACACACACTATACACACACACTATACACACTATACACACACACTATACACACACACACTATACACACACACACTATACACACACACACATACACTATACACACACACTATACACACACACTATACACACACACACTATACACACACACACTATACACACACACACACACACTATACACACACACTATACACACACACACACTATACACACACACACTATACACACTATACACACACACTATACACACACACACTATACACACACACTATACACACACACACTATACACACACACTATACACACTATACACACACACTATACACACACACTATACACACACACTATACACACACACTATACACACTATACACACACACTATACACACACACACACTATACACACACACTATACACACTATACACACACACTATACACACACACTATACACACACACTATACACACACACTATACACACACACTATACACTCACACTATACACACACACACACTATACACACACACACACACTATACACACACACTATACACTCTATACACACACTATACACACACTATACACACACACACACTATACACACACACACTATACACACACACTATACACACTATACACACACACTATACACACACACTATACACACTATACACACACACTATACACACACACACACTATACACACACACTATACACACACACTATACACACACACACTATACACACACACTATACACACACACTATACACACACACTATACACACTATACACACACACTATACACACACACACACTATACACACTATACACACACACTATACACACACACACACACTATACACACACACACACTATACACACACACTATACACACACACACACTATACACACACACACTATACACACTATACACACACACTATACACACACACACACACTATACACACACACTATACACACTATACACACACACTATACACACTATACACACACACTATACACACACACACTATACACACTATACACACACACACACACACACTATACACACACACACACTATACACACACACTATACACACTATACACACACACACTATACACACACACTATACACACACACTATACACACACACACACACTATACACACACACACTATACACACACACTATACACACTATACACACACACACTATACACACACACTATACACACACACTATACACACACACACACACACACTATACACACACACTATACACACACACTATACACACACACTATACACACACACACACACACACACTATACACACACACACACTACACACACTATACACACACACTATACACACACACACTATACACACACACACTATACACACACACACACACACTATACACACACACTATACACACACACACACTATACACACACACACTATACACACACACACACACTATACACACACACACTATACACACACACACTATACACACACACTATACACACACACACTATACACACACACTATACACACACACACTATACACACACACTATACACACTATACACACACACTATACACACACACACACACTATACACACACACACTATACACACACACTATACACACTATACACACACACACTATACACACACACTATACACACACACTATACACACACACACACACACACTATACACACACACTATACACACACACTATACACACACACTATACACACACACACACACACACACTATACACACACACACACTACACACACTATACACACACACTATACACACACACACTATACACACACACACTATACACACACACACACACACTATACACACACACTATACACACACACACACTATACACACACACACTATACACACACACACACACTATACACACACACACTATACACACACACACTATACACACACACTATACACACACACACTATACACACACACTATACACACACACACTATACACACACACTATACACACTATACACACACACTATACACACACACTATACACACACACTATACACACACACACTATACACACTATACACACACACTATACACACACACTATACACACACACTATACACACACACACTATACACACACACACACACTATACACACACACTATACACACTATACACACACACTATACACACACACTATACACACACACACTATACACACACACTATACACACACACACTATACACACACACACTATACACACACACACTATACACACACACACTATACACACACACACTATACACACACACTATACACACTATACACACACACTATACACACACACTATACACACACACTATACACACACACTATACACACTATACACACACACTATACACACTATACACACACACTATACACACTATACACACACACACACACACTATACACACACACACACACACTATACACACACACTATACACACTATACACACACACTATACACACACACACTATACACACACACTATACACACACACACACTATACACACACACTATACACACACACTATACACACTATACACACACACACTATACACACACACACACTATACACACTATACACACACACTATACACACTATACACACACACTATACACACTATACACACACACACACACTATACACACACACACACACTATACACACACACTATACACACTATACACACACACTATACACACACACACTATACACACACACTATACACACACACTATACACACACACTATACACACTATACACACACACTATACACACACACTATACACACACACTATACACACTATACACACACACTATACACACTATACACACACACACACTATACACACACACACACTATACACACACACTATACACACTATACACACACACACACACTATACACACACACACACACACTATACACACACACTATACACACTATACACACACACACACACTATACACACACACACACACACACTATACACACACACTATACACACACACACACTATACACACACACTATACACACTATACACACACACTATACACACACACACTATACACACACACTATACACACTATACACACACACTATACACACACACTATACACACACACACTATACACACACACTATACACACACACACACTATACACACACACTATACACACACACACACTATACACACACTATACACACTATACACACACACTATACACACACACACACACACACACTATACACACACACACACACACACACACACACTATACACACACACACACTATACACACACACTACACACACACACACACTATACACACACACACACACTATACACACACACACACTATACACACACACACACTATACACACACACACACACTATACACACACACTATACACACTATACACACACACTATACACACACACTATACACACACACTATACACACACACACTATACACACACACTATACACACACACACACTATACACACACACACTATACACACACACTATACACACTATACACACACACTGTACACACACACACACACTATACACACACACTATACACACTATACACACACACTATACACACACACACTATACACACTATACACACACACACTATACACACTATACACACTATACACACACACACTATACACACACACACTATACACACTATACACACACACTATACACACACTATACACACACACACACTATACACACTATACACACACACACTATACACACACACTATACACACACACACTATACACACACACACTATACACACACACACTATACACACACACTATACACACACACTATACACACACACACTATACACACACACTATACACACACACACTATACACACTATACACACTATACACACACACACTATACACACTATACACACTATACACACACAATACACACTATACACACTATACACACACTATACACACTATACACACACACACACTATACACACACACTATACACACACACACTATACACACACACACTATACACACACACTATACACACACACTATACACACACACTATACACACACACACTATACACACACACACTATACACACACACACACTATACACACACTATACACACACACTATACACACACACTATACACACACACTATACACACACACACTATACACACACACTATACACACACACTATACACACACTATACACACACACACTATACACACTATACACACACACTATACACACACTATACACACACACACACTATACACACACACACTATACACACACACTATACACACACACACTATACACACACACACTATACACACACACACTATACACACACACTATACACACACACACTATACACACACACTATACACACACACACTATACACACTATACACACACTATACACACACTATACACACACACACACTATACACACACACTATACACACACACTATACACACACACTATACACACACACACTATACACACACACTACACACACACACTATACACACACACACACACTATACACACACACTACACACACACACTATACACACACACACACACTATACACACACACTATACACACACACACTATACACACTATACACACACACTATACACACACACACTATACACACACACTATACACACACACACTATACACACACACACTATACACACACACACTATACACACACACACTATACACACTATACACACACTATACACACACACACACTATACACACACACTATACACACTATACACACACTATACACACACACACACTATACACACACACACACTATACACACACACTATACACACACACACTATACACACACACACACTATACACACACACTATACACACACACACTATACACACACACTATACACACACTATACACACACACTATACACACACACACTATACACACACACTATACACACACACACTATACACACACACTATACACACACACACTATACACACACACACTATACACACACACACTATACACACACACTATACACACACTATACACACACACTATACACACACACTATACACACACACACACACACACACTATACACACACACACACACTATACACACACTATACACACACACACACACTATACACACACACTATACACACACACTATACACACACACACTATACACACACACACTATACACACACTATACACACACACTATACACACACACTATATACACACACACACTACATACACACACACACACACTACATACACACACACACACTACACACACACACACACACACACACTACACACACACACACACACACACACTACATACACACACACACACACTACACACACACACACACACACACTACATACACACACACAGTATTCCAGTGTAATTGTTTTTATTGCTGAACTGATTTGTCGGATTATTAATTATATAAAGATTTTTTCTGATTTGTTTTTCAGGGATGGAGGATTTTAATATTACAGCGAATCAGAAGATCACCATCAAAAACACGGGATATTGATCAGAGTGATCAGTGATCTATACGATTCCACCCAATATCTCACTATAATGGGTATAATAATTATATAATACTATAATCGCTGTAAAACTCAGAACTTAATTTTAATAAAATAAAACATTAAAGCTAACTGTGATATTTTCATAGATCTTCTTCTGTGTATATTTTTGGAATAACATGAATAAAGATGATGAAGAATATTATATATATTGTTTGAGTATTAATATAAAACTTAAGTGTTTATTGTGCCACTGTGCTTTTTTTAACAATAACAAATATATATAACTATGACTCTGATAACTCTGATTATAGATTATTACATCATTTATTAATTCAATATTAATTACTGTTATATAATAATTTATGAGAATGTGCTCACAGTTATGGACCTGACTTTTTTGTTTGTTTGTTTGTTTGTTTGTATTTTTTACAATAAATATATATAACCTTACTATTATGTTCATTTATCAGGAACAGTAATGGTGTTCTCTGGTCAGTTTGACCCACTGCATGTTTAATTATTTAAAAGAAACCAAAAATATAATCCTAAAAAGCAGTGTGAATATTTCATTTTGACTCCATTATTAATTATTCTACCAATATTTACTGCAATGCTGTTCTTTACCTCTTAATATGTAATGGTTCAGTAATTCACTCGTTTTTCATTAAAACATTTTCAAACTTCTTTTAATCTTTCACTACATTTTTACTTTTGAAAGCCCAACATATATAATACTGAAAAAAAATACTTTTAACTATTTTTTTCTTGATATTTAAACTTGAAAAAGGATCAATTTGACTCGTAACATAATAGGAGGTTTTCTTGCAAGGGACTTTTATTGTGACACATCACGGGGTGCTATTTCCTTTTTTAGCCACTTTCACGATTTCTGGGCGCCATCTATTCACATATTGTCTTTCTTGCTCCCTACACCCTACTGCCTACAGCTGAAGAGATTATTTAAAGTGCAGTTGGAAGAATGTTTCAGGAATAATTACTCTTTACAAACTGAAAAGTTGCCAGTTTATAATAAATTACTAGTTTTTTTTAAATAGAATAATAAAACTTACTAACATTAACATAAAACACTCTTATACAACCTTTCCTACATCAATAAATATAAATAAATATTACCCAGAATAAAGTGTAAAATAGATTAATATAAAATAGTTTAGTCAGTATTGTCATGAAAATTGTGAAATATGTATATTTTTATTGTTATTTAATATTTAAACTGGGTTTCAGGCTCTGGCCAGAAGAACTAGTGCCCTAGGTAGGGAGCGTGTAGGCCGTGTGGGACGCGCCCCTGATTTCCCCGTGTGGTTCTGTGCTGCGGTTCGGTGTGGTTCTGTGCGCTGTTGGGTTCGGCCGGTTCGGACGGGTCTGTTGATTTTAGTCCGGCGGATAAAATGAGCTGAAAATATGAAGTAAGTGATCCGCAGGTACCCGGCTGTACTCGCGCGCTGTAGCCGCAGCTGTTAGCTAAGCTAAGCTAAACTAGCCTTTAGCTTTCAGCTCTGAATCATCACCACTTTAATCACATCCTCTGCGCCTGTGATTATAATCAAAGAGCTGCTCACTGCACTGCAGCGGGGAGGGGGGGGGGGGGTAATAATGATAATGGAAGTGGTGATTTTATTGATGAGAATGATGTTGCTGATTGTAGTGATGTTGCTGATTGTAGTGAGGGGAGTGATGTCTGTGATTGTAGTGATGTTTGTGATTGTAGTGATGTTGCTGATTGTAGTGAGGGGAGTGATGTCTGTGATTGTAGTGAGGGGAGTGATGTCTGTGATTGTAGTGATGTTTGTGTTGGTAGTGATGTTGATTGTAGTGATGGGAGTGATGTTGGTGATTGTAGTGATGTTTGTGTTGGTAGTGATGTTGATTGTAGTGAGGGGAGTGATGTCTGTGATTGTAGTGATGTCTGTGATTGTAGTGATGTTTGTGTTGGTAGTGATGTTGATTGTAGTGAGGGGAGTGATGTTGGTGATTGTAGTGATGTTTGTGTTGGTAGTGATGTTGATTGTAGTGATGGGAGTGATGTCTGTGATTGTAGTGATGTTTGTGTTGGTAGTGATGTTGATTGTAGTGAGGGGAGTGATGTCTGTGATTGTAGTGATGTTTGTGTTGGTAGGGATGTTGATTGTAGTGAGGGGAGTGATGTCTGTGATTGTAGTGATGTTTGTGTTGGTAGGGATGTTGATTGTAGTGATGGGAGTGATGTTGGTGATTGTAGAAATAGTGATTGTGGTGATTATAATCTGACAGGGGTATATGTATTTTATTTTCTAATGGTTTAATGAAATGTAATTCTTCCTACTGCTGATTAAAATGCTAATCTAGTGTACATCATATGTAAATGGTACCAGGACTGTGTTTACTGGTTGGTCAGGGTTGGAACTGGTCCCAGTTCGTCCTCTGGAGCCTCCTGTTTCCGACTGAACCGGCTGGTGTTCTGGGTTCTGGTGCTGGTTCTGGTTCTGATGGTCTTTTCTTGTCTTTTCTTTGCAGGTTCTGGTATCGTAATCTAAAGAAGATTTTACCCAGAATTCCAAAGGAGCAGAGAAATGCTTGATCAGCGAATCCAGACCAGGATTTATATCTGTACGGTTCTGAGGCTGCAGTAGGAGCGGTTCTGGTCCGGGTTCTGGTCGGGGTTCGGGTTCGGGTCAGGATGCTGTCGGCTCTGAAGAAGCTGGTCGGTTCAGAACCGCCGGTTCCGCCGAGGGAGAAGAACATCCCGGCGGGTCTGCAGTCCATGAACCAGAGCCTCCAGAGACGCTTCGCTAAAGGAGTCCAATACAACAGTGAGATCCAGAACCTCACTCTCCCGCTAAAACCTCACATCTCCAATCAGAATAATATCAGTATTCAGATTAATAATAATTGTTATAATTCTATATATTATTAAGGGTCTCGACATGATTAATGTATAATACAGGATTAGAACCCTGGTTCCCTGTTTTTATATTTAATATGATTTTTTTTTTTTTTTTTGATGTTCTGTGTTTCTGTGACAGAACCTATACTCTCCCACGAGTTAATATTTCATTAATATTTAAAAAGATGTTTTTATATTATTCCAGGTATTTTTATGTTTTATTGCAGTTCTGATTTTGCCTATATTTTATAATTGTTTATTAATCAGCATCGCCATTAGCAAATATCAGTATGATCAATATAATCTCCCGCCCACAGATTCTGTATCTGTTTAATAATGAATTTCATTCAGTTCATAATTCATACCGACAGATTCTAATAATCACAGACTGAAATGATTATAATCAGATAATCTCTGAGAGGATATAATCTGATAATCTGCATCATCTGAGCTCTTTAGTCCCGCTGTGATCCTGCGGCTGCAGATCAGGACAGTCTGCTCTCCCAGAACCTCGGGACGTCCCGAATTCTGTCCTCTGTTTACACAGCCGTCCCGGTTCTAGGACACAAGGATTGAAACCAAGGATCGGATCTGGAGCAGTGCCACTTGATCTGTTAAACATGGTGGTGGTAGTGTTCTGTCGTGGGCGTGTCGGATCAGATACAGTTTTTTAGGCTGAATGTGGTGTTTTGGGTTGGTGGGCGGAGTTTGGAATGATCAGGTGGTTCTGTAACTCCGGTTCTGCTCTGGTTCTGTTTGTCCGTAGTGAAGATCGTGATCCGGGGCGACCGGAACACCGGGAAGAGCACGCTGTGGCAGCGGCTGCAGGGCGGGAAGTTTCAGGAGGAGTACATTCCCACTCAGGAGATCCAGGTCACCAGTATCCACTGGAACTACAAGAGTACGACCTTTAACACCACCACCAACATTTACTTTCCAAAATAAAAGTCTTAGGATACTTTTAAACATTAGTTCTGATGTAAATGATAATGACTGAATAATGAAACCAGTGATTAATATCACTGTGATTATCACTGATCAATGTATTTATTATTTTATTTGAGCCGATCATATCCGAGCTGCTGACGCTGGTTTGTGCCTCTTCTTCTTCACCTGTGATTATTATAATGTGATGTAGACACACGGCCAGGTAAACCCCGCCCCCTGCAGGCTGTGATTAGACTGCAGTAGATCAGTGTCTGAGTTAGTTTTGCTGTAAATTCAGTTTATTAGACCCCAGCAGTTTTATTAATATAATATTACTGAGTTTATTAGATTAATAATGTTAGTAATATTAATAATAATAGTGGTGTTAGATTGTGCTCAGTGCTCTGGTGTCTCTGCAGCTACAGACGACGTGGTGAAGGTGGAGGTTTGGGACGTTGTGGATAAAGGTGAGTTAAAAAAATGAATTAGCGTGTCTGGTGTAATAAATACAGTACTGTAACAGATATACGTTATATAGTGCTTTAGCATTATATAGCGCATTAGCATTATATAGTGCATTAGCATTATATAGTGCATTAGCATTATATAGTGCATTAGCATTATATAGTGCATTAGGATTATATAGTGCATTAGGATTATATAGCACATTAACTTTTATATTAGTTATTTTTTGTCATCCTTTAACCCTTTTTATGTTCTGAACGGAAAATGCTAAAACTTGCAGACTGCCCGCTGTCAATCAATCAGACTCATCAATCACTCCCTGTCCTGTCCTTCCCACACACACACACACACACACACACACACACCTGTGTGTATTAACGCTGTTTGTCTTGCTCTGTCCTGCTGCTCCACCCAGGCCAAAAAATTCCTCTTCCTGAAGGTGTAGGTGAGCTTCTCCTGCATGCGGACTGTAGACTGTAAATCAGAGATGCACCGAAATCAATCGTTTAGTCCGAAGCTGAAACCAAACAAAATGAATCATTTGGCCAAAAGCTTTTTTTATATTTATTGAAGTTTTACTCAGTTATAATATTTCAGCAAAATATTTACCTCAGCAGTGCTACATACATCACAAGTAAGAGAGAAAAGCAGAGTTTTGCTAAACTAAAAAACTACTAACTCTAAATTAGCAGAGCCTAACGTTACTATTGTAGCCCTGTACAGCTCGCCTCTTTCAGACGGAAAAAAGAGGCGGAGAGTGAAGAGGAGTGAACTGATACTGAGAGGGATTAGTGATTAGTGATGCTGAAAGTGAAATTTCACTGAATAGTTGCCGTTTTTGGGTCTGCGCTGTATGTAGCCATGGCAACACTGCAGTGTGGCTGTAAATAATTGAGTCATTGTTTGGGATGAATTAAGTCTTTTCAGTTGTTTCGGTGCATCTTTACTGTAGATTTTGGGGTTCTGGTTCTGTTTTTGTTTTTAATGGGTTGTGTTTTCTCCAGTGCGTCGTGTAAACTCTGCCCCTGTTTACTGGTTGTTGATTGGCTGCACCGGTAAATGCAGATATACCAGTACACAGATTCATATTAATTCTATTGATTATAACTATTATAATTTAATCTAACATGTAGTCTCCTCACTGTTTCTATTACTATAAATAATTCATCTGTGATTAAATAATCTGATACTGAAACTCAGAGTGTTTATTGCATTAATTAGGAATTAAACTATTTTTGAATGTATTTGATAATCTGATCATGTGATCTTTTTGTTTTGAGGACTGAGAGATAAAATAACTAAAAATGCACAACTGAATAACTGACTTCATAATTTATAATATAATTAATATAATTATATTTAATAATTTAATGTTCTCATGAGAAAAAAGTTAGGACACGCCCACATGTGTTACTATTAAAGTATGTAGAATTGTTTACACTGTTTTGTTTAGAGTAAAATGTCCTGCTTTATTTAGATCAAATCCAGACGTTATTTTGTGTCATGATGAAGACGGCATGCTCCTTTATTTATTTATTTGTTTGTTTGTTTGTTTGTGTTTCTGGTTTACTGTTGAACTGAATCTCGTGTTTACAGATAAAGTTTTATCAGTATTGGTAATAAACACTTTCTGTGGTTCTGTAATTTTCCGCTGACCCGGTTCTCCGAGCCGCTCCGGTTCTGACTGTGTTTGTTTTCATCTCCTGAAGGAAAGAGTAAGAAACGAGGCGACGCCCTGAAGCTGGAGAACGAACCACAGGAGGTAAAACTGGGGGTCTTTGATCCGGTTCTGATTCTGGATCAGCGCTGTTACACTGCTGTAGTCTGATTTATGAGGTTCTGTTGGTTGGTGATGGTGATATATATTTATATTATACTGAATATATATATATATCTGTAATGTGAGGAATGTGGAGGTTTGTGTGGTAACCGGTTCTATCGGGTTCTCCGCAGGCGGAGAGCGAGATTGCTCTGGACGCAGAGTTTCTGGACGTGTATAAAAACTGTAACGGGGTGATCATGATGTTCGACATCACCAAGCAGTGGTAAGATCCTCCTTTATCTCCTCATCCTGATCTGATCCTCAGTCTGATCTCCTCTGATCTCTGATCCTCAGTCTGATCCTCAGTCTGATCTCCTCTGATCCTCAGTCTGATCTCCTCTGATCCTCAGTCTGATCCTCAGTCTGATCTCCTCTGATCCTCAGTCTGATCCTCAGTCTGATCTCCTCTGATCCTCAGTCTGATCTTCAGTCTGATCTCCTCTGATCTTCAGTCTGATCTCCTCTGATCCTCAGTCTGATCTCCTCTGATCCTCAGTCTGATCCTCAGTCTGATCTCCTCTGATCCTCAGTCTGATCTCCTCTGATCCTCAGTCTGATCCTCAGTCTGATCTCCTCTGATCTTCAGTCTGATCTTCAGTCTGATCTTCAGTCTGATCTTCAGTCTGATCTAGTAAAGGTTCTACAGAGAAGATCTTCACACAACCAGTTTGTCCGGTGTTGGGTCAGTGTTTGGACCGTGTTTGGTCAGTGTTTGGATGGTGTTTGGTCAGTGTTTGGACGGTGTTTGGTCAGTGTTTGGACCGTGTTTGGTCAGTGTTTGGACCGTGTTTGGTCAGTGTTTGGATGGTGTTTGGTCAGTGTTTGGACGGTGTTTGGTCAGTGTTTGAACGGTGTTTGGTCAGTAAGTGTTTGGCCAATGTTGAGTCAGTGTTGGGTCAGTGTTGGAATGGTGTTTGGTCAGTAAGTGTTTGGTAGATTAATGTTTCTGTATGTGTAAACAGGACGTAGTTACAGTTTGTATAGTGTTGCTTCGTGTTGGGTCAGTGTTTGGTTAAGTGTTGGGTAAGTGTTGGGACGGTGTTTGGTCAGTAAGTGTTCATGTTTCTGTATGTTTAAACAGGACGTAGTTACAGTTTGTACAGTGTTGGGACAGTGTTTGGCCGGTGTTGGGTCAGTGTTTGGACAGTGTTTGGCCGGTGTTGGGTAAGTGTTGTGACGGTGTTTGGTCAGTAAGCGTTTTGGTAGATTAATGTTTCTGTATGTGTAAATAGGACGTAGGTACAGTTTGTACGGTGTTGGTTCATGTTGGGTCAGTGTTGAATCAGTGTTTGTGCGGTGTTGGGTAAGTATTGTGACGGTGTTTGGTCAGTAAGTGTTTGGTAGATTAATGTTTCTGTATGTGTAAATAGGACGTAGGTACAGTTTGTACGGTGTTGGTTCATGTTGGGTCAGTGTTGGATCAGTGTTTGTGCGGTGTTGGGTAAGTGTTGTGACGGTGTTTGGTCAGTAAGTGTTTGGTAGATTAATGTTTCTGTATGTGTAAATAGGACGTAGTTACAGTTTGTGCGATGTTGGTTCATGTTGGGTCAGTGTTGGATCAGTGTTTGGCCGGTGTTGGGTCAGTGTTGTGACGGTGTTTGGTCAGTAAGCGTTTGGTAGATTAATGTTTCTGTATGTGTAAATAGGACGTAGTTACAGTTTGTACGGTGTTGGTTCATGTTGGGTCAGTGTTGGATCAGTGTTTGTGCGGTGTTGGGTAAGTGTTGTGACAGTGTTTGGTCAGTGAGTGTTTGGTAGATTAATGTTTCTGTATGTGTAAATAGGACGTAGTTACAGTTTGTACGGTGTTGGTTCATGTTGGGTCAGTGTTGGATCAGTGTTTGTGCGGTGTTGGGTAAGTGTTGGGATGGTGTTTGGTCAGTAAGTGTTTGGTAGGTTAATGTTTCTGTATGTTTAAACAGGACGTACAGTTATATCCTGCGAGAGCTGCCCAGAGTTCCCACTCATGTTCCAGTCTGTGTTCTGGGAAATCACAGAGACATGGGGGAACACCGGGTCATCCTGCCTGATGACATCAGAGACTTTATCTCCGGCATGAACAGGTAGGAGATCTGAGCTTTGATCTTTATCTGCTGATGCTCCTCCGGAACAAAACCCTGTTCTTAATGTTTTGATGAATTAAGTGTTTATTGATGTTCTGATTGGATCAGACCGCTGGGCTCCTCCTACATCCACTACGCCGAGTCTTCCATGAAAAACGGCTTCGGACTGAAGTACCTCCACCGCTTCTTCAACATCCCCTTCCTGCAGCTTCAGGTACACCTGCAGGGGGACGGCAGGGAGACGGGGGGACGACGGGGGGACGGGGGGACTGCAGGGACAGGGTGAGGTCAGTGTTAATGTTTGGATGGTAACTGTGTGCAGAGAGAGACGTTGTTACGGCAGCTGGAGACCAATCAGCTGGACATGGACGCCACGCTGGAGGAGCTGACGGTCCAGCAGGAGACAGAGGACCAGAACTACGACATGTAAGAACATCCAGTTCCGGTTCTGGTTCTTTATCTGGGTTCTGGTTCTGGTTCTGAGGTTTGGGTCGGCCGTGTTGTAAAAGCTGTTTCTGATGTGTTTGCAGATTTTTGGAGATGATGGACAGTCGGTCTAAAGGCTGCGTCTCTCCCGGCGCTGATAACGGACAGAGCCCGTCCTCAGGCTCTCAGTCCCCCATGGTGGCGGCGGGTGGCAGCTCTACCGGCAGCTCCAGTCCGGGTACGCCGCAGCAGCCTGCCGGCCCGGCTCAGAGCCCTCAGTCCCCCTCCCCCTCTCCTCCACCCCTCCTCCCCTCCACCCAGACCCAGGAGAGACCCGCCCCCTCCCCGGCCCCTCCCACTGCTGCCC
>NC_064429.1:38784277-38835889 GCF_023375975.1 Astyanax mexicanus
TTACACTGATCTATTAGAGAGCGTGTTTATCTAAAGCTGTCGTTTGGGCTGGGCTCGGGTTTGGAGGTGGTTCTGGGTGAAGGTGGTTCTGGAGGTGGTGGTTCTGGTTCTGGTGGTTCTGGTTGTGGTGGTGGTGGTTCTGGTTCTGGTGGTTCTGGTTGTGGTGGTGGTGGTTCTGGTTCTGGTGGTTCTGGTTCTGGTTGTGGTGGTTCTGGTTCTGGTGGTTCTGGTGGTGGTGGTTCTGGTGGTTCTGGTTGTGGTGGTGGTGGTTCTGGTTCTGGTGGTGGTGGTTCTGGTGGTGGTGGTTCTGGTGGTTCTGGTTGTGGTGGTGGTGGTTCTGGTTCTGGTGGTGGTGGTTCTGGTGGTTCTGGTTGTGGTGGTGGTGGTTCTGGTTCTGGTGGTGGTGGTTCTGGTTCTGGTGGTGGTGGTGGTTCTGGTGGTTCTGGTTGTGGTGGTGGTGGTGGTGGTTCTGGTGGTGGTGGTTCTGGTTCTGGTTGTGGTGGTGGTGGTTCTGGTTCTGGTGGTTCTGGTTCTGGTGGTTCTGGTTCTGGTTGTGGTGGTGGTGGTTCTGGTGGTGGTGGTTCTGTGGTGGTTCTGGGTGAAGGTGCTGTACACTGTCTTTACTGCACTGGTCTGTGAGCGACTGACTGATATTTTTACTGGTTTATCTGGGATTGTAATGGTTGGTGTGTCTGTAGGTTTTAGGAGAGAAAGAGTTGAAATTAATTCAGATTATGAATATGATTATTATTATGAATATGATTGTTTATGTCTGAGGTCATTAATAATAAACAGGGCCGCTGTATTCTATATAATAAAACTCTGTTACACTCATAAGTGCAATGAACTTTTCACCTTTTTTCTGTTATTATTAAATATATGAGTTAAATAAATGAGTTTGTGCTGCTCGGATTTATTCTGACTTTATTAGTTATTAAACAACCGTTTACTGGCAATAAACAGAGCACCTCCGAACGGACACGCCCACTGACTTCCTTTCAGACTGTAGATACCCAGCAGCAATGTGGTTATTGTGGTTATTTTTTTTTTTTTTAAGTTGATTTCTGTTATTTTATTTTAATGGTGTACGGTTTGACTCTGTGCTGTTTATAAACTGGTTTATCAGCAATGCTATAAAAATACAGCTAAAATCAGGATTTACTGTGTCTGATTCATTACGCATTCATATCTGTGTGTGTGTGTGTGTGTGTGTGTGTGTGTGTCCACAGTATATCACAGAGAGAGAGAAAGATTGACAAATGTATATTTGGTAACAGTATATAATGATTAACTGAAATGTTGTATTTGTATTTAATATTCCACACAGTGTTGAAAAAGCCAAAATCGAATATTTATTAAGGAATTGATCTGAAAACACAGATACATTTATACACATTTATAAAAACTTAGTTTAAACGAATTCCACACTTTCAGCATCATAAACAAACCTAATAAACCGTGAAAATTCCCTCATTAAACCTGCATTTCTGAACATATTTAATGTTGTGGTCACGTTATCTTCATGTGATCAATACTGAGAGATGATCGTGTAACTGAACACTTTGATCATCAGTAATAAAATAGAAATAATAGAAATGTTCTTTTCTGATGAGGAGAAAGTTTGGACAACCTGATGTACCTGATGTACCTGGTGTATAATCAGTATAAATGATTTATATATAAATGAGATGGAGATTTATTCCCTTCATCTCCACTGGTGATCGAGATCAAATATTTAAATATATTCAAAAACACAGAGGTTTGATTGGGTTAAATGGAAACTATTATAAATTTAATATAAAATAGAACAAAAGGTAAATTAATCAAATGCAAATATTTTGGTGCAAAAGCTCTGCTGCAGCTCAGTGATATGCTAATGCTAATGATGCTAACTCTATAGGGCTGTTTCCCGGACGGGGATGAAACCCAGTTTTAGATCAACAATAATGAAGCTATTTAATCCAAGACTAATTTAATCCCAATTTTTTCCAATTACAGATCAGTTCATCTGAAACATCAAAGTGTTTTTCTATCAGAACTTAAAGAATCATTTGAATAATTTTTATTAATAAAGTTCTGGATTTATTTGATCTTTTTGATTGAAGGTCTGATCGTCTCTCCGTCTGAGTTTATTTTCAGCGCTGTTTTTCTTCCATATCGCAGCTCTCATACACAGCGTCTCTCTTCTGAAACACACACACACACATACAGTAATCACACACACACACACACACATACAGTAAACACACACACACACACACATACACATATACATACAGTAAACACACACACACATATACAGTAATCACACACACACACATACACACATATACATACAGTAAACACACACACACACATATACATACATATACATACAGTAAACACGTACACACACATACAGTAAACACACACACACATATACACATATACATACAGTAAACACACACACACATATACAGTAAACACACACACACACACACACACATACAGTAAACACACACACACACATACACATATACATACAGTAAACACACACACACATATACAGTAAACACACACACACACACACACACATACAGTAAACACACACACACACATATACATACAGTAAACACACACACACATACACACATATACATACAGTAAACACACACACACATACACACATATACATACAGTAAACACACACACACATATACATACAGTAAACACACACACACATACACACATATACATACAGTAAACACACACACACATATACATACAGTAAACACACACACACATATACATACAGTAAACACGTACACACACATACAGTAAACACACACACACACACACATATACATACAGTAAACACACACACACATATACATACAGTAAACACACACACACATATACATACAGTAAACACGTACACACACATACAGTAAACACACACACACACACACATATACATACAGTAAACACACACACATACACACATATACATACAGTAAACACACACACACACATATACACACACACACATACAGTAAACACACACACACACATATACATACAGTAAACACACACACACACACACACATACAGTAATCACACACACACACATACACACATATACATACAGTAAACACACACACACACATACAGTAAACACACACACACACACACATATACATACAGTAAACACGTACACACACATACAGTAAACACACACACACACACACATATACATACAGTAAACACACACACACACATATACATACAGTAAACACACACACACACACATATACATACAGTAAACACGTACACACACATACAGTAAACACACACACACACACACACATATACATACAGTAAACACACACACATACACACATATACATACAGTAAACACACACACACACACATATACATACAGTAAACACACACACACACATATACATACAGTAAACACACACACACACACATATACATACAGTAAACACACACACACACACACACATATACATACAGTAAACACACACACACATACAGTAAACACACACACACACACATACAGTAAACACACACACACATACAGTAAACACACACACACACACACACACACAGTAAACACACACACACACATACAGTAAACACACACACACACACATATCCATACAGTAAACACACACACACATATACATACAGTAAACACACACACACATACAGTAAACACACACACACACACATACAGTAAACACACACACACATACAGTAAACACACACACACACATACAGTAAACACACACACACATACAGTAAACACACACACACACACATACAGTAAACACACACACACATACAGTAAACACACACACACACACATACAGTAAACACACACACACATACAGTAAACACACACACACACACACACATACAGTAAACACACACACACACACATATACACACAGTAAACACACACACACATATACACACACACATACAGTAAAGACACACACACACACACATACACATACAGTAAACACACACACACACATATACACACAGTAAACACACACACACATATACACACACACACATACAGTAAAGACACACACACACACACACACATATACAGTAAACACACACACGTACACAGTAAAGACACACACACACACATACACATACAGTAAACACACACACACATATACACACACACACATACAGTAAACACACACACACACACATACAGTAAACACACACACACACACATATACATACAGTAAACACACACACACATATACATACAGTAAACACGTACACACATATACATACAGTAAACACACACACACATATACATACAGTAAACACACACACACATATACATACAGTAAACACACACACACATATACATACAGTAAACACACACACACACACATATACATACAGTAAACACACACACACACATACATACAGTAAACACACACACACATATACATACAGTAAACACACACACCGCTGTATTAAATCAGATTAAGAGATTATTCGGTAGTGAGGTTTTCTCACTCTAGATAAATTATTACTGATAATCAGTTTAATAAACCCTGATTCTGAGAATAAACACGTTTTATAAAGTTAAATAAATGTTCTCTCTGATGATTCTCTGTTCTGACCCGGTTCTGGTTCTGTACAGAATTAGTGTTTATTAATATAATTTACTGTTTTATATTCAGTATTTTATTAAAAAGTGAGGAAATATGAACCTACCTTTTCTTTCCCCTGTTTCTCTACAAAACACACAGATCACAGCGTTAGAGTCCAGAGAGTGTGTTAGTGTGAGTGTGTGTGTGTATTTTTAGTTTGTATTTGTGTGTGTGTGTGTGTGTGTGTGTGTGTGTTAGTGTGTATGTGTTAGTGTGTGTGTGTATTAGTGTTGGTGTGTGTGTGTGTATTAGTGTGTGTGTGTGTGTTTGTGTGTGAATTTTTAGTGTGTGTTAGTGTATGTGTGTGTGTTGGTGTGTGTTAGTGTGTGTTAGTGTGTGTGTGTGTGTGTTTGTGTGTGTTACTGACGGTGGGAGTAGAGGGAGGTTCCCGTCACCGTCAGCAGCAGCAGGAGGAACAGAACCCAGCGCAGGACGTCCCAGATGAAGCCCAGCGGAGCTGCAGAACAATCAGAACTCTATATTTATTATTTATTATTTATTATCAGTTCTGTAGCGCCCCCTACACTGATCTCCTACTGTCATTCCCTCTTAATCACCCTCCCATCACAATTGTCTTCTGTCTCACGTTTGTCTTTCTGTGTCCCTGTTTGTATTTTATATACAGGGCCATCTCAAAAAATTAAAATATCTTTGAAAAATTACTTTATTTCAGTAATTCAGTTAAAAATGAGAAACTCATATATTATAAAGATGTCCTGCTGGAAAATGAAATCTGCATCTTAATAAAAGTTGTTTTCATCAGAGGGAAGCTGTAAGATATGAAGTGCTGTAAGATTTTGTGGGAAAACAAAACTGCACTGACTTTAGACTTGATAATAAAACACAGTGGATCAACACCAGCAGATGACAGACATGACTCTCCAAACCATCACTGATTGGTGGAAACTTCACACTAGACCTCGAGCAGTTTGGACTGTGTGTCTCGCCACTCTTCCTCCAGACTCTGATCCCTTCATTTACTTTAAATGAAATGTAAAATTTACTGATGATCAGTGATGGTTGAGATTAAAGAAAATCGAGGATTGTGTAGAAGATGTAAAATCATGGATGTCGCACAACTTCCTCCTATTAAATAGTGATAAAACAGAAGTTCTCCTATTAGGCCCCAAAGCTGCTAGAAATAAATTATCAGACTTAATGCTAAATCTGGCTGACTTCTCAGCCACACCTGGTTCAGCAGCTAAAAACCTTGGAGTTATCATAGATTCAGATCTAGCATTCGATAAACACATATCTAATGTTACTAGAACAGCTTTTCTAGACCTCCGTAATATTGCCAAGCTAAGAAATGCCCTATCACTGCATGACGCAGAAAAATTAGTACATGCCTTTATTACCTCAAGGCTAGATTATTGTAATGCGCTACTGTCTGGATGTTCCTGCAGTAACTTAAATAAACTTCAGCTAGTTCAAAATGCTGCAGCCAGGGTCCTTACTAAAACGAGAAAATTTGACCATATTAGTCCAGTACTATCAGCACTGCACTGGCTTCCAGTCAAATTCCACATAGACTATAAAATTCTCCTGTTAACGTATAAAGCCGTACACGGACTCGCTCCTGAGTATTTACAAGACCTCATCTCCTGTTATGAACCACCGCGATTACTCAGATCTCAGGGTGCTGGTTTATTAGTAGTTCCTAAAATTCAGAGGAGCTCTGCAGGAGGAAGAGCTTTCTCTTATAAAGCGCCTCAACTCTGGAATAATCTCCCCGAATATGTTCGGGACTCAGACACAGTCTCAATCTTTAAGTCTAGACTGAAAACTTACTTGTTTAGTTTAGCTTTTGGTAATTAATGTTTTTCCCTTTAGATAAGGCTGCAGATTCAGGGGTTCATGGACAGAGGAAATTGTGGTAAACTGAGATGCTGGTGCTGTTGTTCTCCCACTGCACACGGTCACTCAGGTTTGTGGACGGTGGAGTGGGTGGATGCCAGTGTTTCAGGGAGCCTCCATGTCTATGTTACCTTCTGGCTCTCTGCCTTTAGTTAGGCTGTTTTATTCAGTTCTGCCGGAGTCATTTGCCACACTCTGATAATGTTTTATATTCTCTGTTTTATATAAATCCAGTCAAAACTAATTCCATCTCTCTGCCTTCCTCCGAGTTACTGACTGCCCACCTGTCTGACCCGATACCGATGTTGGACCCTCAGGCTCTCGCGTCTCCTGTCCGGCCAGACTGATGGAAGTTTCTGAAGTCTGCTCTTCTCCACCACCCACCACAGATCAGCTGCTCATCGACCATCTTACTCTCCACTACAGATTACATCCAAGCCATTAGTGGCGCTATTACACTCCTGAGTACATAAAACCTATATGGATGTATAAAAGACTTTTTAAATTTTAATTTAAAAGCCGTTTGACCAGTGGTAGGATGGTCCCCCCTTTAATGTGAGTCTTGGTCCTCCCAAGGTTTCTTCCTCCTCCTGCAGCTCTGAGGGAGTTTTTCACTGGGGGTTCTGTATTCTGTATTTTCTATGTTTAATGTTTTGCCTGATTCTTTGTCCTGTAATCATGTTTCTGTAAAGCTGCTTTGTGCCAACACCTGTTGTAAAAAGCGCTATACAAATAAATTTGATTTGATTTGATTTGATTTGATGGTTTGGAGAGACATGTCTGTCATCTGCTGGTGTTGATCCACTGTGTTTTATTATCAAGTCTAAAGTCAGTGCAGTTTTGTTTTCCCACAAAATCTTACAGCACTTCATATCTTACAGCTTCCCTCTGCTGAAAACAACTTTTATTAAGATGCAGATTTCATTTTCCAGCAGGACTTGGCACACTGCCCACACTGCCAAAAGTACTAATTGGTCTTTTATAATATTCTAACTTTCTGAGACACTGATTTTTGGGTTTCTTTGGCTGTAAGCTTCATACTCATTAACAATAAAATAAATAAAAGCGTAAAATAGATCACTCTGTGTTTAATACATCTTTATAATATATGAGTTTCAGATTTTGAACTGAATTACTGAAATAAAGTAACTTTTCAAAGATATTCTAATTTTTTGAGATGGCACTGTATAGTGCCTCCCATTTTTTATATCTATAATATTATTTTCTGTATTCTGTTCCTCACTCACACTCCGCTCACAGTCCTCACCAATAGTCATCTGAATAAACACTGAATTAATTAATGCTGAGTTTAGTGTTTTAATCACTGTTTAATCTTAATTTAGTTTTAAACTGAACTGGACGCTGATTAAATAGGATGTAATAAGCAGAGCTTTTCAGGGGGAGATCCTGATGGAGAGTAAACTCTGGTGAGATTCTGGTGAGACTGGTGAGTGAGTTTAGGAACCTGCTGTAGCCTCAGACTTTAATAACAGAACCGTAAATATTAACTCTGATATTTATTAAGCAGCACTGAGGTTTAGGAAGTTTTCTGATCAGTAAGATTTTATCAGAGAGTTTTGGTGGGTAAAGTTCTGGTTCTGGTCGGGTGAGAGAGAGAGGAACTGGACTCACTGGTGTAAAGTTGACTCTCGGCCAGTTTAATGATGATACCGGTTTGGTTCTGGACGCCGCACCAGTAAACCCCGTCCCCCAGCGGGAGACTCCCCACCGACACCACGAACTCCTTGCCCCCGTCCTGAACACTCAGACTCCCGTCCGCCGCCTGGTGCGACCCGGTACTGAAGGTGAATCCGGTGCAGCAGTGCTTCCGCACCTCGTCCCGTTTACACCAAACCCTCGTCCAGGTGCTCTGATCCGAACTGTACGGACAGGTGAGCCTCTGCCGGTACTGACCCCAAACCTCACCTGTAGAACAGCAGAGTTTATAGTTTTACTGTCTAAACTTTTATATTTTATATTCTCCAATAAAGTTTCTTCTACACCAAACTCATCACATTATCTATTAAATATCTCCAGATAATTCTGTGTTTATATACAGTTATAGATGATATATAAATTATCTAACCTTTCTGAATCATAAAAGTGTTATCCAAGTTGAAAATAATGGAAAGCAAATATTGTGTGTGTGTGTGTGTGTGTGTGTGTGTGTGTGTGTGTGTGTGTGTGGCCTTAACCCTAAACCTTAAAATAAAAGTTCAGGTTTAAAAAAATATATAATTTATGGATTTATAAGCAAAATAAATGATTATCTTTAGTCAGATCTAGCTTTTTATATAATAAACTTTAGAAGTTCATTTTAAAAGTAAGTAATTTTTGTAATATGTAAGGAAAATATTAAAGTAAATATGTTTATAATAATGTCAGAAAGACCTGGAAGATCAAAAATAAAACCAAATTTAAATAACAGAAAATCTGCATATTACACATTGTGTTTAACCCTGCGTTTATACAGTGTACAGCTTTTCAAAATATTTAGAATAATTTAAAACTCTAAGAAATGTGTCCATAATAAACAGAGCAGTTATTCATATTCATTAATTAATGACACAATAAACACAGAGAAATACAAATTAACATTCCTAAAACTGCCATTTTTTAAATGTAAATGTTTATATTTAAGCTATACACATTTCTGTTCAGACGGCTGACGCATTACTGACTCTGTGCTTTCTATAAAGCACTCAATATTTAAATATCAATGTTGAATATAAATAAATATTTTATCTTACTGGATTTTAGAAGAATGTTTAATCTGTTTGATATTTTATTTTAATCCTTTAAACATATTTTTTGTTATAAACCAAAAGATTCAATTGGATTTATTTCCTTAAAAAGATTGTAGTTATTTAGATAATTAAACAGGGAATTAAACACAAAAAAGTAGCATGTATTATTAGTTATTAATCCTCATTCCGAAAATGTTTTGATTTTGTGTAGTTAGGGACTGTAAGGGTTAAAATTTTCCCATGAATAGAAAATTTAAATACATTATTTATCATTTATCTACACTACTAATTGTGATACTCCCAAAAACATCTAAATAAATAAATGTCCAGCTTATAGTAGTACAATCTAAGTTATAATTGAATTTGCAAAAAATTCCATCTATAAATAAACTACATTATCACAGTTAAAAAGGTCAAACTGCAGTGAAAAGATTTTCTGCATACAAAGGCAAAATAAGTTTTAAAATAAAAGTTAAAAAAAAGTAATGAAAAACTGTAAAAATCAGAGAAACTAAACTGAACTAAAACACTATGCCACAAAAAAAAAAAAACAGAAAAAAGAAAAATAGGAAAAATTAATCATCCATTTTAAAGAAGAGATTAATGTTTTGGACAAATGATTAATAAAAACTTCAGAATTTTACTAATTGTTGTTTTTGTAATAAATGTGAAATGGACTCAGTTGCCCCTCATTTTTAATAATAAATCCTCACTTTTTAATCGTATTTATTTTAGTAATAAATATATACAGATGATTCCTTACCTGAGAAAATTAAGATTACAGCTGATAAAGTTATCAGGATCATTTTAAGGCCGAGTTGAATTAAAGCTAAAGAGTTAAAGTCGAGTTAAAATAGAACTGAGATAAACTTCTGCTCTTCTTTAAAGCTTTTAGGAAGTGAAGATGAACAGGAACTCTCACCCACAGACCATCACTGTTCCTTCCTTTATTTAAATACAGAATGACCAACTGCTCTTTGCTGGTCGCCTTTTACACTCATTTACTCATCTACTCATTTACATCTGTTCATTTTATCATTTCATTTATAAGTTATAAATTACTGCAGGTGGTTTGGTTTGGTGTGGATCAGGATTTTTATCTCACATATAAAGTACAGTATTTTACTACCAAATATTTGTTATTTAAACTCGAATCTGAACAAAATTTTACATAAATAATTTGTTTTGTAAGTTAAATGTATTTAATTTTCTTTCAGTGCCATTTTAAAAGCAACAGTCTTCCATTTTCTAAAATATTCATAAAGCATCTCTTTGTTAATAAGTGTATTTAACGGATTTGTATATGGAAATAATGCTATTTTGTTTTAATTGTTTTTCAGCAAACATTTTTTTAAACATTTAATTTTTACCTTTTAATGACTGTAAAACCGAAAAACTGCAATGAAGTTTTACTGGAATTTAATTTAAATAAAAAATACAAAACTATTATTTTGATCTGATAGAAAACTTACTTTGTTCACTCTGTTCATAAAAAAAACTGTTTTTTTTTTCAGATTATTACTGATGTTTTAAAACCTAAAACATTATTAAATCTTATCATCACATTTTACTGCAGCAAAGCACGTAAAAGAATGGATCCATTTAATATACAATATATATTATAATATACTGTATTTTTTTGAGAAATAATTTAAGTTAATAAAGATTTTTAAATAGTACCGTTTTATCGTTAATAATTGAAACGTTGTTTTCTTTACGTTTATAGGACTTTTATTTTGAACGAGTCAGGCCGGAAGCTGGGTCAGTCGGTGGTAAACACGTGTGGAAGAGAAAAATCTTCAGAATGGTAAAAACTGTTTATTTTTATTAAATATATTTGTTTATTTTTATGTTATTAATTTAATAGTGTTATTTATATCCAGCCCGTCTGTGTTGATTAAACAGGAACTCTGTATAAAAACTGTAATTAGTTCTGAACCGCTAATCTATAAAATACTGACCGATTATTAAAAACACGATCAGGAGTTTAAACTCTATATAAGATACAGTTTATAGTGTTTATTGTGTTTATAGTGTTTATAGTGTTTATAGTGTTTATAGTGTTTAGCTTTAATGAGGCGAGTCCACCTTAACGCGTCGCCTTAAAATGCTGAACTGTTTAAGGTGGACCGGACATTTAAAAAAGAAAAACAGCTTTAAAATGAACGGTTTCAGTTTATAGTTTATAAATTATATAAAGATAACTTTATATACAATACTGTTTATAGAACCTGCATTTAAGAACTAAAGTGGGAAACCAGTAAATAATGTAGATTTGTACAGTAAAATAAAAACGATTTTAAAACGATTTTTTATCTCGAAACATATTTTACGTGTTAACATTAATTTTTCAAAATAGTAATATTAGTATTTGTTTGCAATAACTCAAGACTAACTTCTGAAGTATTTTCAGCTTTTCCGGTGTTTTTATGAAGATTAATCTAAATACAACTGATTTACCACAAGAAATGAAAAAGTCACTTATTTACACTAAAAATTAAAATGAGAAGACAGTAAGTTAACATTATATTATTAATGTATGCATTTGAAATTAATACAAATTACAGATGCACCAAGCAAAATGCCACTTTTTACCACTTTTTAAACTGTGTTTTAAGACAAAACACAGTTTAAGTTCAAAACTTTAATTTAAAATATTTATTGAACACAGACAAACCAGTAAAGCCCATTACATTTACCTCAGAATTTCTATTGTAAAATTAAAGCTATCTCAGCAGTTCTATTATAATAATGAATTTATCTCAGCAGTTCTATTATAGTAATAAATTTATCTCAGCAGTTCTATTATAATAATAAATTTAACTTCAGGATTTCTATTATACTAATGAATTTAACCTCAGAATTTCTATTGTAAAATTAAAGCTATCTCAGCAGTTCTATTGTAATAATGAATTTATATCAGTAGGTTAATTAATAACTGTATATGATGATAATCTCAGTGCTTTATAGTTTATGATCAGTGTTTTCTGATCGGAATTTTCTGCTGCAGCTTCGGCGGGAGATCCGGCTCAGGAAGGAGTACCTGTACAGGAAGGCCCAGGAGGAGCGACTGCACTCCATCGAGGAGAAGAAGCAGAAGCTGAAGTCTGCGTTAGATGGTGAGACTAAAATCTGTTCTAAAATAAAAACAAAACCTGGACTAATTTATAAAATGATGTAAGGATTCAGATTCTATGATTGTAAACAGGCTCTGATGTGAGAACCATGTCTACACCATCATAAAAATGAGAATTTTCTTATAGAATAAATAGTAATATAAACTGAATATGATGTCGTGGTGAAGATGTCACTTGCTTTAAATTTTGATTTTTTATTTATTTTTTTACAACAGAAAATCGTCTGATACCCACTGAGGTCCGTAAAGAAGCTCTACAGCTTCAGAAACTGCTGGAGTTTGATGATGAAGGTGGAGAAGGTAACTCAGTTCATGGATTTATCACATCTGCATAAATAATGCAACTATGGTTATATATATATATATATATAGATATCTGCTCATGTGAGGGATTTAAAATAGGACGAAAAAACCCTTTAAGAACCAAAAACTCTCTTTAGCAGAATGTTTGTCTCGATCCTCTTATGGAGTAAAAAGATGCTCTATAGAAGTTGTCAGGTTTTATAGTGATGTTTCTATAGTTATGTAACACTTTGAGATATGCTTTAAATGTAAAGTGTGTTACAAATTGATTATTATATGAACCTTGATTATTTGCTTCTTTTATTTGTTATTTTACTTGATATTTTGGTTTGTTCTTTTGTGTTTTAGATTACTTTTATTTATTTAATTTTATTTATTTATTATATGTATGTGTATGCATGTTTGTGTATGTGTATATATGTATATGTGCATATGTGTACATGTATGTATGTAAATATATGTATATGTATGTATTAGGTATTTTATTTCTGTCTGTAAAGCACTTTATGAGGTGCTCTAGAAATGTGCTTTATAAATAAAGCTTACTTACTTACTAAATAAAATGTATTATTTTTATTGTTATTAGGATTTAGGCTTCAGGTTTAGGGATAGTTTTTTTAAGGGTTTGGCTCCTGGGTTTAGGGATTAGAGTTTGGTTTAAAGGTTTAGGATTAGGGTTTAGGGTTTGGTTTTGGGTTTGGGATTAGTGTTTAGGCTTTGGGTTTAGGGCTCGGGTTTAAGGTTTAGACCTGCAGTGCACTGATTCTCTGCTGTGGTTCTGTTGGGATCAGGGGTCAGCTCTCATATGGATGATGAGTATAAGTGGGCCGGAGTGGAAGACCCGAAAGTGATGGTGACGACGTCCCGGGACCCGAGCTCCAGGCTGAAGATGTTCGCTAAGGTCGGTTAAAGATAAATAAAAGGATTAAAAGTTTACAGACTTTGTTAAACGTCTGTTATAAGTCTGTTTCACTGATCTGGAGACGATGTTTGTTCTCACATCTCTTATAAACCACTCCCTGTCTGTGGTTAACGTGGTGTTCATGTCAGCAGAGATAACGTTTAAATTTTTACTCAGGAAGTGAAGCTGATGTTTCCAGGGGCCCAACGCATGAACAGAGGAAACCACGAAGTTAACACTTTAGTGCACGCCTGCAAAGCCAACGGCGTCACCGACCTGGTCATCATCCAGGAGACGCGAGGACAGCCTGGTGAGTTCATAGTGAACTCGGAGGGGTTGGGGGGGTTATTTCTGCATTCAGGATATTTTTGATCATAATGGCAACCGTGTCATTTTTTTTTTACTGGTTGGCGCGACCGACCAAACCTTGTATCTTTATTTCTCATTTTTTGTCATAGTGTGAATCTATCAGTTATTATTTAGTATCAGAATTTGATGATAAATGGACAAATAGAAATGCTTTAAAATGGGTTGGACTTAATTTGTTTACATTAACTTGCATTGAAAGAAATCTTTTTTTTCTTCTGTAAAGTTTATGATTTGGAGAAAGAAGGTTTTTGCATGACTGTAACAAGACTGTAGATATTTTAATTAATGTCATGAACTAAACATACAGTAAAAATGTTAATGTTGTAATTGATTAAATGTTATATTGATTAAAAAAACAGAATAAAAGTTACAGAAAATATTAACAGGTGTCTTTATATATATATCTAAAAACTGGATTTCCCTGTTCATTTAATTCTCCCTGTGATAAACGTCAGACAGTGATATATTTGGTTAATTATGTACACTAAAACTAAAATATAATAAATGTTTAAACATTTCCATTATTAAAACATTTTCTATCATGATTTATATTAATATTGATTTATACATTGTAATTTACAGCCCTTGGTGACAATAAACATTATGTTTGTAAACTTGACAACAAAATTCCCTGATATCTATAATAATTAAACAGTCCTAAACTGCTTAAAATAAACTATAATAACCTGTGTGTGCTAATTTACAGTAGCCCTGCAAAACTATTAAAAACCCTGAAATGTTGTGTTTTGTGTTTTTGGGTTCTGATGTTTTTTTTAGAGAGAACTGGTTGCAGATCGCGGGTTCCGCTCAGTGGTGGCGCTGGGGAGTCGTGGTGGGATTTTATTGGTTGATGGTTGTTTGTTCTTGTTTGCAGACGGGTTGATTGTTTGTCACCTTCCTTTCGGACCGACGGCGTACTTCACCCTGTTTAACGTGGTGATGAGACACGATATTCCGGATATCGGAACGATGTCTGAAGCCTTTCCTCATCTCATCTTCCACAACTTCAGCTCCCGCCTGGGTCGACGAGTGAGTCTGTTCCCCTCTGAATCACAACAGGTTTACAGTCGTGTGATAGTGCTGATCAGTAGTGATATTGTGAATCTGTGTAGCTGTTAGTGCTGATCTGTGATCAGTAGTGATATTGAGAATCTGTGTAGCTGTTAGTGCTGATCTGTGATCAGTAGTGATACAGGGGAATCTGTGTAGCTGTTAGTGCTGATCTGTGATCAGTAGTGATACAGGGGAATCTGTGCAGGGCGGGGTTCACGTGTACAGAAGATTAAATATTCACTACTGCAGTAAAATCAGATTAATAATTAACTGTAATAAACTGATCCTCTTCCTGCCGGTTCAGGGATGGTTCAGGATGAACGCTGGGGTTTCTGTAATTTATTCATATAAACTGTTTAATTGCAGAATTTCAGTAATTAAAGATCTGTAGTCTGATTTCCGTCAGAATTTCCCACATTGCACTTCTGCTCTGCTGGTTCTGAGAGTTTAGAGTTAATGTGATTTTAGGTTTTAGATTAAGAGGTTGTGTTATAGTTATCAATGTTTCTTTAGAATTTTGTTTCAGTGAAAATCTTCCACAATTATTCACATATTTTACAGGTTTTACAGATCAAGTTCAGAATAACAGAAATGTGTAATAAATATTACATTATATCTGGATTGGTAGGTAGGTGAATGGGTGGGTTAGTAGAGTTGGAGTAGAGTTGGAGTAGAGTTGGAGTAGAGTTGGAGTAGAGTTGGAGTAGAGTTGGAGGCTGATTTTAAGATAATTTCTGAATTTGTGCTGCACAGGTGTCCAACATCCTAAAGTACCTGTTTCCTGTACCTAAAGAAGAAAGCAGACGGGTGATAACGTTCGCCAATAAAGACGATTTCATCTCCTTCAGGTGGCTTTTTATAAGTTATGCTTTTATAGATTTACTTGGTGTCATTTTTACTCTTTGTAGTACTGGTATTAAAAATACAGAATGGAAACATATAAATATTTATATATTTTAAGGAATATTTTTATGCATCACAGAGTTTACTTTTTCATCTATCTATCTATACATTTATCTATATTCTTTGATATATTAGGATTAATACTGATGTAATTATGGATGTATATGTAATTGATTTTAATTATCATGTTTATGAGCTATATGTAAATGAAGTGTGATTGATGTGTTTCAGGCATCACACTTATAAAAAGACTGATCACAGGAACGTGGAGCTGACGGAAGTTGGGCCGAGATTTGAAATGAAATGTAAATTCTTCTCTCTGTTTTTCTTCAGTATCTGCTGATGTAGAAGAGCTTTAATCGTGAGAATTTGATTGTATCCTGGATGTGTGGACCTCGTTAACCTCGCCTGTTCTGTCTGGTTTTCAGTGTTTATGATCAAGCTGGGAACTCTGGAGAACGAGAGCACGGCGGACGTCGAGTGGCGACATCACGCTTTTACCCGAACGGCCAGGAAGAGGAAGTGCCTGAGCGTGGAGTAAAAACTCGTCTGATCGCTGAATTCTCTCAGTGATAAAATCTGTAATATTTATCAAGTTAAAAACAGCTGATATCCATATAATCCATAGTTACTTATAGTACTGAGACTCCAAAACATCATTGTGGATTATTGTATTGTAGATTACAGGACCCGATTGAGATCTGCGCAATTTAAACACTTTGTAATATTTATTCCCTCTGTAATGTTAAGTTTGATGATCATGCTGTGGGAAAAGTGTTTTGTAAAAGTTATTGAATGTCACATTAAACTCAAAGTTTTGATTATGTGATTGTTGTTATGATTGTATATATGATTATTTGCTGCTGGTCAATTACAGTAAGGTCTATAAATGTTTGAACAGTGATAGTTTTCATTATGTGGGCTCTGATCTGAAGCTATACCTTTGAGATTTAATTTAAGGGGTTAAACACAAATATCCTGTGAAGCTTTTAGGAATTACAACCAATTTTCTACAAAAACTTTGCTGTGGTGAACTCAGGAACTCAAAAACACCTGGACGTCCACAAAAGACAACAGTGGTTGATGATCAAAGAATTCTTTCCATGGTGAACAAAAAACCCTTCACAACATCCACCCACGTGAAGTATACTCTCCAGGAAGTGTATCAGTATCTCTGTCTACTATAAAGAGGAAATACAGAGGATTCACATTAACAGAAAGACCAGATTAGACTTTAGCAAAAAAACATCCTGAAGAATCCAGAACAGCTCTAAAACTGTGTTTTTTGGACAGGTGAGACTAAGATCAGGTGAGATTCAGTCTGTAGCAGAATGATAAGAAGGAGAAAATATGAAGAGAAGGTTTGGAACGGCTCAACACAAAGCTCCTCATATCCTCTGTAAAACATGGTGGTGGTAGTATGGGCGTGAATGGCTTCCAGTGGAACTGGGTCAAGATGTGACAAGACAGAAGGATGAATTCTGTCAATCTGAGATGTTACAATGTGTGGCAGAACTAAGACAGGTGCTGAGAAAATTCTATATTCTGAGGGTTCTCAAGATTCAATCTTGGATTGAAGATGGTACTGTTCAGCTCAGCTATGTGCTTCTTCAGCCTTAGTACTAAATCCAAACCAGTCCAGATCTGAAACCTGTATAATAAATTCTATATTTAATAAACAAGAGAACAGTGGCCTCTGCTGGTTGAATGCCTGAAATGCAGCAATTAGGGGTAATAATTAAAAGTTTGGAGCCAAAGATATAAAAATATGTTTTATGCTATATAATTTCTCTGCTTTGCTAAAATACACTCATTTATATATATATATATATATATATATATATATATATATATATATATATATATATATATATATATATGTGTTTATTGGGCAAACCATAAAAGTAGTACAATCAAGTATATATCACTTACAAGCCACAATTTTGTTTTTTGTTTTCTTACCCCCAAACAACCGAGCCCGCACCCCCAAACCACCCACCCTCAGACATCCCACCTCCACCCATGAAATGAGAATAACTTAAGACATTATATGAAAAGGGCACGGTGGTCTATACCTTACAACTTACAAAGATACATAAACACAAATAAATGTGCATGTTAAACAAAAACAAAGTAAATAATTAAATGAACGTAAAACTCAAAATAAAATACATAAAAACAAATAAAAAATCACTTTTAATTTTTTTTACCAAAATTGTCAAATTACCTAAGGCCTTACCTTTTTTGTGTTCTTAAAACTCTCTTTTTGCATGATAATATGGCTCAAATGAGTTGGAACTTGCAGGTGCATGGTTAATTGTGCTCAGTTTAATTAAAAAACACATTAAAAATCACTTTTAATTTTTTTTACCAAAATCGTCTACTTACCTAAGGCTATATACCTTACCTTTTTTTGTGTAATTTTGGACCATTCTTCAAACTCTTTTTTTATATGAGAATATGACTCAAACGAGTTGTAACGTGCATGTGCATGGTTAATTGCGCTCAATTTGATTGAAAACAAATAAAAAATTCACTTTTAATTTTTTTTTACCAAAATCGTCTACTTAACTAAGGCTTTAGCTTAACCTTTTTTGTGTGATTTTGCCCATTCTTAAAACTCTCTTTTTGCATGATAATAATATGACTCAAATGAGTTGGAACTTTCATATGCATGGTTAATTGTGCTCAGTTTAATTAAAAAACACATTAAAAATCACTTTTAATTTTTTACCAAAATCATCAAATTACCTAAGGCTATATAGCCTTACCTTTTTGTGTGATTTTGGACCATTCTTCAAACTCTTTTTTTATATGAGAATATGACTCAAATAAGTTAGAACTTGCAGGTGCATGGTTAATTGTGCTCAATTTGATTGAAAAACATTAAAAATCACTTTTAATTTTTTGCCAAAATTGTCAAATTACCTATAGCCTTACCTTTTTGTGTGATTTTGGACCAGTCTTCAAACTTTTTTTTTATATGAGAATATGACTCAAACGAGTTGTAATGTGCATGTGCATGCTTAATTGTGCTCATTTTAATTGAAAAACAAATAAAAAAATCACTTTTAATTTTTTACCAAAATCGTCTACTTACGTAAGGCTATAGCCTTGCCTACGTTGACTTCTGTGGCATGAAACTTTACTGGTACTCCCAGAGGTCACATTTGGACAACATATTTCGATTTCAGACCGATGTATTATCAGGGGAAGGAGTTTGGCCTACGTTGAATTCTGTTTCACGAAACTTTACTGGTACCCTCAGAGGTGTCATTTGGGCAACATATTTCGATTTCAGACCGATGGGTTGTCAGAGGAAGGAGTTTGGCCTATGTTGACTTCTGTACCACGAAACTTTACTGGTACCCCTAGAGGTGCCATTTTGACAACATATTTCGATTTCAGACCGATGTATTATCAGGGGAAGGAGTTTGACCTACGTTGAATTCTGTGCCACAAAACTTTACTGGTACCCTCAGAGGTGCCATTTGGACAAAATATTTCGATTTCAGACCTCTGAGTTGTTAGGGGAAGGAGTTTGGCCTACATTGGTTTCTGTGGCACGAAATTGTATAGGCAAACCGAGAGGTGCTTTTTGGATAACAATGTTGTGATTTCAGACCTTTGGGTTGTCAGGGGAAGGAGTTTGGCCTACGTTGACTTCTGTGCTACGAAACTTTACTGGTACCCTCAAAGTTGCCATTAGGACAACATATTTCGATTTCAGACCAATGGATTGTCAGGGGATGGAGTTTGGCCTATGTTGAATTCTGTGCCACGAAACATTACTGGTACCCCCAGAGGTGTCATTTGGACAACATATTTAGATTTCAGACCGATGGATTGTCAGGGGAAGGAGTTTGGCCTACGTTGAATTCTGTTTCACGAAACTTTACTGGTACACTCAGACGTGCCATTTGGACAACATATTTTGATTTCAGACCAATGGGTTGTCAGGGGAAGGAGTTTGGCCTACGTTGACTTCTATGCCACAAAACTTTACAGGTACCACCAGAGGTGTCATTTGGACAACATATTTAGATTTCAGACCGATGGATTGTCAGGGGAAGGAGTTTGGCCTACGTTGAATTCTGTTTCACGAAACTTTACTGGTACACTCAGACGTGCCATTTGGACAACATATTTTGATTTCAGACCAATGGGTTGTCAGGGGAAGGAGTTTGGCCTACGTTGAATTCTGTTTCACGAAACTTTACTGGTACACTCAGACGTGCCATTTGGACAACATATTTTGATTTCAGACCGATGGATTGTCAGGGGAAGGAGTTTGGCCTACGTTGAATTCTGTGTCACGAAACTTTACAGGTACCACCAGAGGTGTCATTTGGACAACAAATTTCAATTTCAGACTTCTGGGTTGTCGGGGGAAGGAGTTTGGCCTACGTTGACTTCAGTAACACGAAACTTTACACACAACACCAGAAGTGCCATATGGACAACATATTTCAATTTCAGATCTCTGGGTTGTCTGGGGAAGGAGTTTGGCCTACGTTGACTTCAGTAACACGAAACTTTACAAGCAACACCAGAGGTGCCATTTGGACAACATATTTTAATTTCATACCTCTGAGTTGTCGGGGGAAGGAGTTTGGCCTACGTTGACTTCAGTAACACGAAACTTTACACACAACACCAGAAGTGCCATTTGGACAACATATTTCAATTTCAGACCTCTGGGTTGTTTGGGAAAGGAGTTTGGCCTACGTTGACTTCTGTGGTACAAAACTTTACAGGCAACCTCAAATTTGCTATCCGGACCACATATTTCGATTTCAGAATTCTGGGTTGTTGGGGGAAGGAATTTGGCATACGTTGACTTCTGTGGTACTAAACTTTACAGGCAACCTCAAATCTGCTATCCGGACAACATATTTCGATTTCAGACCTCTGGGTTGTCGGAGGAAGGAGTTTGGCCTACGTTGACTTCTGTGGTACTAAACTTTACAGGCAACCTCAAATCTGCTATCCAGACAACATATTTCGATTTCAGACCTCTGGGTTGTCAGGGGAAGGAGTTTGGCCTACGTTGACTTCAGTAACACGAAACTTTACAAGCAACCTCAAATGTGCTATCCAGACAACATATTTCGATTTTAGACCTCTGGGTTGTCGGAGGAAGGAGTTTGGCCTACGTTGACTTCTGTGCTACGAAACTTTACACGCAACCTCAAATGTGCTATCCGGACAACATATTTCGATTTCAGACTTCTGGGTTGTCGGGGGAAGGAGTTTGGCCTACGTTGACTTCTGTGGTACAAAACTTTACAGGCAACCTCAAATTTGCTATCCGGACCACATATTTCGATTTCAGAATTCTGGGTTGTTGGGGGAAGGAATTTGGCATACGTTGACTTCTGTGGTACTAAACTTTACAGGCAACCTCAAATCTGCTATCCGGACAACATATTTCGATTTCAGACCTCTGGGTTGTCGGAGGAAGGAGTTTGGCCTACGTTGACTTCTGTGGTACTAAACTTTACAGGCAACCTCAAATCTGCTATCCAGACAACATATTTCGATTTCAGACCTCTGGGTTGTCAGGGGAAGGAGTTTGGCCTACGTTGACTTCAGTAACACGAAACTTTACAAGCAACCTCAAATGTGCTATCCAGACAACATATTTCGATTTTAGACCTCTGGGTTGTCGGAGGAAGGAGTTTGGCCTACGTTGACTTCTGTGCTACGAAACTTTACACGCAACCTCAAATGTGCTATCCGGACAACATATTTCGATTTCAGACTTCTGGGTTGTCGGGGGAAGGAGTTTGGCCTATGTTGACTTCAGTAACACGAAACTTTACAAGCAACACCAGAGGTGCCATTTGGACAACATATTTCAATTTCAGACCTCTGGGTTTTCTGGGGAAGGAGTTTGGCCTACGTTGACTTCAGTAACACGAAACTTTACAAGCAACACCAGAGGTGCCATTTGGACAACATATTTTAATTTCATACCTCTGGGATGTCGGGGGAAGGAGTTTGGCCTACGTTGACTTTAGTAACACGAAACTTTACAAGCAACACTAGAAGTGCCATTTGGACAACATATTTCAATTTCAGACCTCTAGGTTGTCAGGGGAAGGAGTTTGGCCTACGTTGAATTCTGTGGTATAAAACTTTACAGACAACCTCAAATGTGCTATCCGGACAACATATTTCGATTTCAGACCTCTGGGTTGTCGGAGGAAGGAGTTTGGCCTACGTTGACTTCAGTAACACAAAACTTTACAAGCAACACCAGAGGTGCCATTTGGACAACATATTTCAGTTTCATACCTCTGGGATGTCGGGGGAAGGAGTTTGGCCTACGTTGATTTCAGTAACACGAAACTTTACAAGCAACACCAGAGGTGCCATTTGGACAACATATTTCAATTTCAGACCTCTGGGTTTTCTGGGGAAGGAGTTTGACCTACGTTGACTTCAGTAACACGAAACTTTACAAGCAACACCAGAGGTGCCATTTGGACAACGTATTTCAGTTTCATACCTCTGGGATGTCGGGGGAAGGAGTTTGGCCTACGTTTACTTCAGTAACACGAAACTTTACACACAACACCAGAAGTGCCATTTGGACAACATATTTCAATTTCAGACCTCTGGGTTGTTTGGGAAAGGAGTTTGGCCTACGTTGACTTCTGTGGTACAAAACTTTACAGGCAACCTCAAATTTGCTATCCGGACAAGATATTTCGATTTCAGACTTCTGGGTTGTTGGGGGAAGGAATTTGGCATACGTTGACTTCTGTGGTACTAAACTTTACAGGCAACCTCAAATCTGCTATCCGGACAACATATTCCGATTTCAGACCTCTGGGTTGTCAGGGGAAGGAGTTTGGCCTACGTTGACTTCAGTAACACGAAACTTTACAAGCAACCTCAAATGTGCTATCCAGACAACATATTTCGATTTCAGACCTCTGGGTTGTCGGAGGAAGGAGTTTGGCCTACGTTGACTTCTGTGCTACGAAACTTTACACGCAACCTCAAATGTTCTATCCGGAAAACATATTTCGATTTCAGACCTCTGGGTTGTCGGAGGAAGGAGTTTGGCCTACGTTGATTTCTGTGGTATAAAACTTTACAGACAACCTCAAATGTGCTATCCGGACAACATATTTCGATTTCAGACCTCTGGGTTGTCGGAGGAAGGAGTTTGGCCTACGTTGACTTCAGTAACACGAAACTTTACAAGCAACACCAGAGGTGCCATTTGCACAACATATTTCAATTTCATACCTCTGGGATGTCGGGGGAAGGAGTTTGGCCTACGTTGACTTCAGTAACACGAAACTTTACAAGCAACACTAGAGGTGCCATTTGGACAACATATTTCAATTTCAGACCTCTGAGTTGTCGGGGGAAGGAGTTTGGCCTACGTTGACTTCAGTAACACAAAACTTTACAAGCAACACCAGAGGTGCCATTTGGACAACATATTTCAGTTTCATACCTCTGGGATGTCGGGGGAAGGAGTTTGGCCTACGTTGACTTCAGTAACACGAAACTTTACAAGCAACACCAGAGGTGCCATTTGGACAACATATTTCAATTTCAGACCTCTGGGTTTTCTGGGGAAGGAGTTTGGCCTACGTTGACTTCAGTAACACGAAACTTTACAAGCAACACCAGAGGTGCCATTTGGACAACGTATTTCAGTTTCATACCTCTGGGATGTCGGGGGAAGGAGTTTGGCCTACGTTGACTTCAGTAACACGAAACTTTACACGCAACACCAGAAGTGCCATTTGGACAACATATTTCAATTTCAGACCTCTGGGTTGTTTGGGAAAGGAGTTTGGCCTACATTGACTTCTGTGGTACAAAACTTTACAGGCAACCTCAAATTTGCTATCCGGACAACATATTTCGATTTCAGACTTCTGGGTTGTTGGGGGAAGGAATTTGGCATACGTTGACTTCTGTGGTACTAAACTTTACAGGCAACCTCAAATCTGCTATCCGGACAACATATTTCGATTTCAGACCTCTGGGTCGTCGGGGGAAGGAGTTTGGCCTACGTTGACTTCTGTGGTATAAAACTTTACAGGCAACCTCAAATGTGCTATCCAGACAACATATTTCGATTTCAGACCTCTGGGTTGTCAGGGGAAGGAGTTTGGCCTACGTTGACTTCAGTAACACGAAACTTTACAAGCAACCTCAAATGTGCTATCCAGACAACATATTTCGATTTCAGACCTCTGGGTTGTCGGAGGAAGGAGTTTGGCCTACGTTGACTTCTGTGCTACGAAACTTTACACGCAACCTCAAATGTGCTATCCGGACAACATATTTTAATTTCATACCTCTGGGATGTCGGGGGAAGGAGTTTGGCCTACGTTGACTTCAGTAACACGAAACTTTACAAGCAACACTAGAAGTGCCATTTGGACAACATATTTCAATTTCAGACCTCTAGGTTGTCAGGGGAAGGAGTTTGGCCTACGTTGAATTCTGTGGTATAAAACTTTACAGACAACCTCAAATGTGCTATCCGGACAACATATTTCGATTTCAGACCTCTGGGTTTTCTGGGGAAGGAGTTTGGCCTACGTTGACTTCAGTAACACGAAACTTTACAAGCAACACCAGAGGTGCCATTTGGACAACATATTTCAATTTCATACCTCTGGGATGTCGGGGGAAGGAGTTTGGCCTACGTTGACTTCAGTAACACAAAACTTTACAAGCTACACTAGAGGTGCCATTTGGACAACATATTTCAATTTCAGACCTCTGAGTTGTCGGGGGAAGGAGTTTGGCCTACGTTGACTTCAGTAACACAAAACTTTACAAGTAACACCAGAGTTGCCATTTGGACAACATATTTCAGTTTCATACCTCTGGGATGTCGGGGGAAGGAGTTTGGCCTACGTTGACTTCAGTAACACGAAACTTTACAAGCAACACCAGAGGTGCCATTTGGACAACATATTTCAATTTCAGACCTCTGGGTTGTTTGGGGAAGGAGTTTGGCCTACGTTGACTTCTGTGGTACAAAACTTTACAGGCAACCTCAAATTTGCTATCCGGACAACATATTTCGATTTCAGACTTCTGGGTTGTCGGGGGAAGGAATTTGGCCTATGTTGACTTCTGTGGTACTAAACTTTACAGGCAACCTCAAATCTGCTATCCGGACAACATATTTCGATTTCAGACCTCTGGGTTGTCGGAGGAAGGAGTTTGGCCTACATTGACTTCTGTGCTACGAAACTTTACACGCAACCTCAAATGTGCTATCCGGACAACATATTTCAATTTCAGACCTCTAGAATGTCAGGGGAAGGAGTTTGGCCTACGTTGACTTCTGTGGTATAAAACTTTACAGGCAACCTCAAATGTGCTATCCAGACAACATATTTCGATTTCAGATCTTTGGGTTGTCAGGGGAAGGAGTTTGGCCTACGTTGACTTCAGTAACACGAAACTTTACACGCAACCTCAAATGTGCTATCCGGACAACATATTTCGATTTCAGACTTCTGGGTTGTCGGGGGAAGGAATTTGGCATACGTTGACTTCTGTGGTACTAAACTTTACAGGCAACCTCAAATCTGCTATCCGGACAACATATTTCGATTTCAGACCTCTGGGTTGTCGGAGGAAGGAGTTTGGCCTACGTTAACTTCTGTGGTACGAAACTTTACACGCAACCTCAAATGTGCTATCCGGACAACATATTTCAATTTCAGACCTCTAGGTTGTCAGGGGAAGGAGTTTGGCCTACGTTGACTTCTGTGGTATAAAACTTTACAGGCAACCTCAAATGTGCTATCCAGACAACATATTTCGATTTCAGACCTCTGGGTTGTAAGGGGAAGGAGTTTGGCCTACGTTGACTTCAGTAACACGAAACTTTACAAGCCACCTCAAATGTGCTGTCCAGACAACATATTTCGATTTCAGACCTCTGGGTTGTCGGTGGAAGGAGTTTGGCCTACGTTGACTTCTGTGCTACGAAACTTTACACGCAACCTCAAATGTGCTATCCGGAAAACATATTTCAATTTCAGACTTCTGGGTTGTGGGTGAAGGAGTTTGGCCTACGTTGACTTCTGTGGTACGAAACTTTACACGCAACCTCAAATGTGCTATCCGGACAACATATTTCAATTTCAGACTTCTGGGTTGTCGGGGGAAGGAGTTTGGCCTACGTTGACTTCAGTAACACGAAACTTTACACACAACACCAAAAGTGCCATTTGGACAACATATTTCAATTTCAGACCTCTGGGTTGTCTGGGAAAGGAGTAACACGAAACTTTACAAGCTACACTAGAGGTGCCATTTGGACAACATATTTCAGTTTCATACCTCTGGGATGTCGGGGGAAGGAGTTTGGCCTACGTTGACTTCAGTAACACGAAACTTTACAAGCAACACCAGAGGTGCCATTTGGACAACATATTTCAGTTTCATACCTCTGGGTTGTCAGGGGAAGGAGTTTGGCCTACGTTGACTTCTGTGGTATAAAACTTTACAGGCAACCTCAAATGTGCTATCCAGACAACATATTTCGATTTCAGACCTCTGGGTTTTCAGGGGAAGGAGTTTGGCCTACGTTGACTTCAGTAACACGAAACTTTACAAGCAACCTCAAATTTGCTATCCAGACAACATATTTCGATTTCAGACCTCTGGGTTGTCGGAGGAAGGAGTTTGGCCTACCATGACTTCTGTGATACGAAACTTTACACGCAACCTCAAATGTGCTATCCGGACAACATATTTCAATTTCAGACTTCTGGGTTGTCGGGGAGTTTGGCCTACGTTGACTTCAGTAACACGAAACTTTACAAGCAACACCAGAGATGCCATTTGGACAACATATTTTAATTTCATACCTCTGGGATGTCGGGGGAAGGAGTTTGGCCTACGTTGACTTCAGTAACACGAAACTTTACAAGCAACACCAGAGATGGCATTTGGACAACATATTTCAATTTCAGACCTCTGAGTTGTCGGGGGAAGGAGTTTGGCCTACGTTGACTTCAGTAACACGAAACTTTACAAGCAACACCAGAGGTACCATTTGCACAACATATTTCAATTTCATACCTCTGGGATGTCAGAGGAAGGAGTTTGGCCTACGTTGACTTCAGTAACACGAAACTTTACACACAACACCAAAAGTGCCATTTGGACAACATATTTCAATTTCAGACCTCTGGGTTGTCTGGGAAAGGAGTTTGGCCTACGTTGACTTCAGTAACACGAAACTTTACACACAACACCAGAAGTGCCATTTGGACGACATATTTCAATTTCAGACCTCTAGGTTTTCAGGGGAAGGAGTTTGGCCTACGTTGAATTCTGTGGTATAAAACTTTACAGACAACCTCAAATGTGCTATCCGGACAACATATTTCGATTTCAGACCTCTGGGTTGTCGGAGGAAGGAGTTTGGCCTACGTTGACTTCAGTGACACGAAACTTTACAAGCAACACCAGAAGTGCCATTTGGACAACATATTTCAATTTCATACCTCTGGGTTGTCGGGGGAAGTAGTTTGGCCTACATTGATGTCTGTGGCACGAAACTCTACAGGCAACCTCAAATGTGCTATCCGGACAACATATTACAATTTCAGAGATCTGAGTTATCGGGGGAAGGAGTTTGGCCTACGTTGACTTCAGTGACACGAAACTTTACAAACAACACCAGAAGTGCCATTTGGACAACATATTTCAATTTCATACCTCTGGGATGTCGGGGGAAGCAGTTTGGCCTACGTTGACTTCAGTAACACGAAACTTTACAAGCAACACCAGAGATGCCATTTGCACAACATATTTCAATTTCATACCTTTGGGATGTCAGAGGAAGGAGTTTGGCCTACGTTGACTTCAGTAACACGAAACTTTACAGGCAACACCAAAGGTGCCATTTGGATATCATACTATGGTGCTAGACCTCTGGGATGTCAGAGGAAGGAATTTGGCCTTCGTTGACTTCTGTTGCACGAAACTTTACAGGTAACCCTGGAGATGCTATTGGGACATTAACCCTAACCCTACTGTTAACCCTAACCCTAATGCTTAACCATAAACGTTAACCCTACTCCTAACCCTAACCGTATCCCTACCCTAACCCTACCTATACCCCTAACCCTAACCCTAACCCTAATTCTTAACCCTAACCCTAATTCTTAAGCCTAACCCTAACCCTAATTCTTAACCCTAACCCTAAATCCTTAACTCTAACCCTAACCCTAATTCTTTACCCTAACCCTAAATTCTTAACCCTAACCCTAACCATAAATTCTTAACCCTAACCCTAATCCTAAATTCTTAACCCTAACCCTAACCCTAAATTCTTAACCCTAACCCTAACCCTAATTCTTAACCCTAACCCTAAATTCTTAACCCTAACCCTAAATTCTTAACCCTAACCCTAACCCTAAATTCTTAACCCTAACCCTAACCCTAATTCTTAACCCTAACCCTAATTCTTAAGCCTAACCCTAACCCTAATTCTTAACCCTAACCCTAAATCCTTAACCCTAACCCTAACCCTAATCCTTAACCCTAACCCTAACCCTAATTCTTAACCCTAACCCTAAATTCTTAACCCTAACCCTAACCCTAATTCTTAACCCTAACCCTAATTCTTAAGCCTAACCCTAACCCTAATTCTTAACCCTAACCCTAAATCCTTAACCCTAACCCTGACCCTAATCCTTAACCCTAACCCTAATTCTTAACCCTAACCCTAAATTCTTAACCCTAACCATAAATTCTTAACCCTAACCCTAACCCTAATTCTTAAGCCTAGCCCTAACCCTAATTCTTAACCCTAACCCTAAATCCTTAACCCTAACCCTAATCCTTAACCCTAACCCTAATTCTTAACCCTAACCCTAAATTCTTAACCCTAACCATAAATTCTTAACCCTAACCCTAACCCTAATTCTTAACCCTAACCCTAATTTCTTAACCCTAACCATAAATTCTTAACCCTAACCCTAACCCTAAATTCTTAACCCTAACCCTAACCCTAATTCTTAACCCTAACCCTAAATTCTTAACCCTAACCCTAAATTCTTAACCCTAACCATAAACTCTTAACCCTAACCCTAACCCTAATTCTTAACCCTAACCCTAAATTCTTAACCCTAACCATAAATTCTTAACCCTAACCCTAACCCTAATTCTTAACCCTAACCCTAAATTCTTAACCCTAACCCTAACCCTAATTCTTAACCCTAACCCTAATTCTTAAGCCTAACCCTAACCCTAATTCTTAACCCTAACCCTAAATCCTTAACCCTAACCCTGACCCTAATCCTTAACCCTAACCCTAATTCTTAACCCTAACCCTAAATTCTTAACCCTAACCATAAATTCTTAACCCTAACCCTAACCCTAATTCTTAAGCCTAGCCCTAACCCTAATTCTTAACCCTAACCCTAAATCCTTAACCCTAACCCTAATCCTTAACCCTAACCCTAATTCTTAACCCTAACCCTAAATTCTTAACCCTAACCATAAATTCTTAACCCTAACCCTAACCCTAATTCTTAACCCTAACCCTAATTTCTTAACCCTAACCATAAATTCTTAACCCTAACCCTAACCCTAAATTCTTAACCCTAACCCTAACCCTAATTCTTAACCCTAACCCTAAATTCTTAACCCTAACCCTAAATTCTTAACCCTAACCATAAACTCTTAACCCTAACCCTAACCCTAATTCTTAACCCTAACCCTAAATTCTTAACCCTAACCATAAATTCTTAACCCTAACCCTAACCCTAATTCTTAACCCTAACCCTAATTTCTTAACCCTAACCATAAATTCTTAACCCTAACCCTAACCCTAAATTCTTAACCCTAACCCTAACCCTAATTCTTAACCCTAACCCTAAATTCTTAACCCTAACCCTAAATTCTTAACCCTAACCATAAACTCTTAACCCTAACCCTAACCCTATGGTTAGGGTTAGGGTTACGGTTATGGTTAGGGTTAGGGTTAGGGTTAGGGTTAGGGTTAGGGTTAGGTTAGGGTTATGGTTAGGGTTAGGGTTAGGGTTAGGGTTAGGGTTAGGGTTAGGTTTTTGTTATATACAATGACTTCCCCCAGTACAGCCCATCAGGCTGCATGGTTTGAGTAGGAAGACCAAGGGTAGTGCACGGGCCGGCGCCTGTTAGGCATTGCTACTGGGCTTGAGGTCAATGAGCAGGTAAAATCTGAACTGATCTGTCTTTTCTAGCTTAATCCTACTTCGTCAGAGTGCTAGGTCTCTAAATTTGTTTATTTTAATTGTGAGGTCACAGGGAGCATAGTGAGGAGTGCGCCACTAGACTGAGCAGGGCACCCTCTAGACCGTCTTGGCCTTTCTAGCTCACCCATTCCCTCTCCCTAAAGTTAATGTTTAACTAGGGAGCGAATGGGTGTGAAGACATATTTACATGAGTATTAAGTCTCTAAAGTTGTTCATTTTAAATGTGAGGTCACAGGGAGCATAGTGAGGAGTGCGCCACTAGACTGAGCAGGGCACCCTCTAGACCGTCTTGGCCTTTCTAGCTCACCCATTCCCTCTCCCTAAAGTTATTGTTTAACTAGGGAGCGAATGGGTGTGAAGACATTTTAATTGAGTATTAGGTCCCTAAGGTTTTGTTTAAAATAGTTTTGGTATTTTATAATAATTTTTTTATTTTTTTATTATTACTACCTGAAATAATTTACATGATTAGTATTATTAGAACAGGAAGTCCAAATGGGATCTGTTATTTAAGTAATTTAAGGACACATCATCAGTAGTGTGCCTCAGAGTCATAGGGTGTTTCGGCCTTTTAAACACTATACACCCTCTTCTGAGGTGGCCCGCCTTAGGTTGATCATTCCTAGGCTTGTGTCCTATCCTTCAATTAAAGTAAGAGCCCTAAGGTCATAGTAAGGTGAATGTATCTTTAATTGATGTTTTAATATCGTATCATATTCTAATTATTATGAAGTAAAAAGACATTTATTAAACAATTAAAAGGTTTAATTAAGCAATATTAAATTGTATGTATTAAAAAGTATTTCTAAAATAAAAATTGATATTAAAAATACCTTTCGGAAGAGAATGATCCTTCATCAGGCACAGACTTGCCTCAGTTCCAGCTCTAAAATGGTTTCCCCTGTCCTGCTGCTTATATAGGCTTCCAGGAACAGGCTCCGCCCCTTGTTTAATTTTAAATGTTCAGTTAAGTCAATTCCCAAGGGGGAGTGGATTTTTAAAGGGAATATTTATTCCTCTTTTTAGATTTTAGGTTTGGATTAAGGCTGTGATTCCCCAGATAAGTATTTTTTAATTCTTTTCAGGTTTTATGGAGAAATATCCTTAATGACCCTTTGTTAATAGAGAGTTTGGTTTGATGACACATTCGGACTCTGTGTTTTTAAGGTTTTGAGGAGAGATTTCCTTAATTTTTGGTTTGATGACCCTTTGGTACGTATTTGTTTTTAGGTTGTGAGGAGAGATTTCCTTTGTTTTTAATTTAATGACCCTTTGGTAATACAGAGTTCGGTTTGATGACACATTCGGGATCTGTGTTTTTTTTAAGGTTTTGAGGAGAGATTTCCTTCGAGTTTTAGTCTTTGTTTTTAGTTTAATGACCCTTTGGTAATACAGAGTTCGGTTTGATGACACATTCGGGATCTGTGTTTTTTTTAAGGTTTTGAGGAGAGATTTCCTTCGATTTTTAGTTATGTTTAGGGTTAGGTTAAGATTTAGGTTATGTTTAGGGCTAGGTTTAGATTTAGGTTATGTTTAGGGTTAGGTTTAGGGTTAGGTTTTAGGTTTAGGTTATGTTTAGGGCTAGGTTTAGATTTAGGTTATGTTTAGGGTTAGGTTTTAGGTTTAGGTTATGTTTAGGGCTAGGTTTAGATTTAGGTTATGTTTAGGGTTAGGTTTTAGGTTTAGGTTATGTTTAGGGCTAGGTTTAGATTTAGGTTATGTTTAGGGTTAGGTTTTAGGTTTAGGTTATGTTTAGGGCTAGGTTTAGATTTAGGTTATGTTTAGGGTTAGGTTTTAGGTTTAGGTTATGTTTAGGGCTAGGTTTAGATTTAGGTTATGTTTAGGGTTAGGTTTTAGGTTTAGGTTATGTTTAGGGCTAGGTTTAGATTTAGGTTATGTTTAGGGTTAGGTTTTAGGTTTAGGTTATGTTTAGGGCTAGGTTTAGATTTAGGTTATGTTTAGGGTTAGGTTTTAGGTTTAGGTTATGTTTAGGGCTAGGTTTAGATTTAGGTTATGTTTAGGGTTAGGTTTTAGGTTTAGGTTATGTTTAGGGCTAGGTGTAGATTTAGGTTATGTTTAGGGTTAGGTTTTAGGTTTAGGTTATGTTTTAGGGCTAGGGTTAGATTCAGGTTATGTTTAGGGTTAGGTTTAGATTAAGGCCATGTTTAGGGTTGGGTTTGGGGTCAGGTTATGTTTAGGGTTAGGTTTCGGTTATGTTTAGGGTTAGGTTTAGGGTATGTTTAGGGTTAGGTTTAGAGTTAGGTTATGTTTAGGGTTAGGTTTAGATTTAGACTATGTTTTAGGGTTGGGTTTAGGGTTAGGTTATGTTTAGGCAATATACAAAATAATAATAATAATAATAATTTTACTTAAAGTTCCAAGAGAATTTGGTTTGGCTCATTAGACCAGTGAGACTCATGTAGCATGCCTGGTCCGAAGGCTCTGGCAAGGGTTAGGTTTTTGTTATATACAATGACTTCCCCCAGTACAGCCCATCAGGCTGCATGGTTTGAGTAGGAAGACCAAGGGTAGTGCACGGGCCGGCGCCTGTTAGGCATTGCTACTGGGCTTGAGGTCAATGAGCAGGTAAAATCTGAACTGATCTGTCTTTTCTAGCTTAATCCTACTTCGTCAGAGTGCTAGGTCTCTAAATTTGTTTATTTTAATTGTGAGGTCACAGGGAGCATAGTGAGGAGTGCGCCACTAGACTGAGCAGGGCACCCTCTAGACCGTCTTGGCCTTTCTAGCTCACCCATTCCCTCTCCCTAAAGTTAATGTTTAACTAGGGAGCGAATGGGTGTGAAGACATATTTACATGAGTATTAAGTCTCTAAAGTTGTTCATTTTAAATGTGAGGTCACAGGGAGCATAGTGAGGAGTGCGCCACTAGACTGAGCAGGGCACCCTCTAGACCGTCTTGGCCTTTCTAGCTCACCCATTCCCTCTCCCTAAAGTTATTGTTTAACTAGGGAGCGAATGGGTGTGAAGACATTTTAATTGAGTATTAGGTCCCTAAGGTTTTGTTTAAAATAGTTTTGGTATTTTATAATAATTTTTTTATTTTTTTATTATTACTACCTGAAATAATTTACATGATTAGTATTATTAGAACAGGAAGTCCAAATGGGATCTGTTATTTAAGTAATTTAAGGACACATCATCAGTAGTGTGCCTCAGAGTCATAGGGTGTTTCGGCCTTTTAAACACTATACACCCTCTTCTGAGGTGGCCCGCCTTAGGTTGATCATTCCTAGGCTTGTGTCCTATCCTTCAATTAAAGTAAGAGCCCTAAGGTCATAGTAAGGTGAATGTATCTTTAATTGATGTTTTAATATCGTATCATATTCTAATTATTATGAAGTAAAAAGACATTTATTAAACAATTAAAAGGTTTAATTAAGCAATATTAAATTGTATGTATTAAAAAGTATTTCTAAAATAAAAATTGATATTAAAAATACCTTTCGGAAGAGAATGATCCTTCATCAGGCACAGACTTGCCTCAGTTCCAGCTCTAAAATGGTTTCCCCTGTCCTGCTGCTTATATAGGCTTCCAGGAACAGGCTCCGCCCCTTGTTTAATTTTAAATGTTCAGTTAAGTCAATTCCCAAGGGGGAGTGGATTTTTAAAGGGAATATTTATTCCTCTTTTTAGATTTTAGGTTTGGATTAAGGCTGTGATTCCCCAGATAAGTATTTTTTAATTCTTTTCAGGTTTTATGGAGAAATATCCTTAATGACCCTTTGTTAATAGAGAGTTTGGTTTGATGACACATTCGGACTCTGTGTTTTTAAGGTTTTGAGGAGAGATTTCCTTAATTTTTGGTTTGATGACCCTTTGGTACGTATTTGTTTTTAGGTTGTGAGGAGAGATTTCCTTTGTTTTTAATTTAATGACCCTTTGGTAATACAGAGTTCGGTTTGATGACACATTCGGGATCTGTGTTTTTTTTAAGGTTTTGAGGAGAGATTTCCTTCGAGTTTTAGTCTTTGTTTTTAGTTTAATGACCCTTTGGTAATACAGAGTTCGGTTTGATGACACATTCGGGATCTGTGTTTTTTTTAAGGTTTTGAGGAGAGATTTCCTTCGATTTTTAGTTATGTTTAGGGTTAGGTTAAGATTTAGGTTATGTTTAGGGCTAGGTTTAGATTTAGGTTATGTTTAGGGTTAGGTTTAGGGTTAGGTTTTAGGTTTAGGTTATGTTTAGGGCTAGGTTTAGATTTAGGTTATGTTTAGGGTTAGGTTTTAGGTTTAGGTTATGTTTAGGGCTAGGTTTAGATTTAGGTTATGTTTAGGGTTAGGTTTTAGGTTTAGGTTATGTTTAGGGCTAGGTTTAGATTTAGGTTATGTTTAGGGTTAGGTTTTAGGTTTAGGTTATGTTTAGGGCTAGGTTTAGATTTAGGTTATGTTTAGGGTTAGGTTTTAGGTTTAGGTTATGTTTAGGGCTAGGTTTAGATTTAGGTTATGTTTAGGGTTAGGTTTTAGGTTTAGGTTATGTTTAGGGCTAGGTTTAGATTTAGGTTATGTTTAGGGTTAGGTTTTAGGTTTAGGTTATGTTTAGGGCTAGGTTTAGATTTAGGTTATGTTTAGGGTTAGGTTTTAGGTTTAGGTTATGTTTAGGGCTAGGTTTAGATTTAGGTTATGTTTAGGGTTAGGTTTTAGGTTTAGGTTATGTTTAGGGCTAGGTGTAGATTTAGGTTATGTTTAGGGTTAGGTTTTAGGTTTAGGTTATGTTTTAGGGCTAGGGTTAGATTCAGGTTATGTTTAGGGTTAGGTTTAGATTAAGGCCATGTTTAGGGTTGGGTTTGGGGTCAGGTTATGTTTAGGGTTAGGTTTCGGTTATGTTTAGGGTTAGGTTTAGGGTATGTTTAGGGTTAGGTTTAGAGTTAGGTTATGTTTAGGGTTAGGTTTAGATTTAGACTATGTTTTAGGGTTGGGTTTAGGGTTAGGTTATGTTTAGGCAATATACAAAATAATAATAATAATAATAATTTTACTTAAAGTTCCAAGAGAATTTGGTTTGGCTCATTAGACCAGTGAGACTCATGTAGCATGCCTGGTCCGAAGGCTCTGGCAAGGGTTAGGTTTTTGTTATATACAATGACTTCCCCCAGTACAGCCCATCAGGCTGCATGGTTTGAGTAGGAAGACCAAGGGTAGTGCACGGGCCGGCGCCTGTTAGGCATTGCTACTGGGCTTGAGGTCAATGAGCAGGTAAAATCTGAACTGATCTGTCTTTTCTAGCTTAATCCTACTTCGTCAGAGTGCTAGGTCTCTAAATTTGTTTATTTTAATTGTGAGGTCACAGGGAGCATAGTGAGGAGTGCGCCACTAGACTGAGCAGGGCACCCTCTAGACCGTCTTGGCCTTTCTAGCTCACCCATTCCCTCTCCCTAAAGTTAATGTTTAACTAGGGAGCGAATGGGTGTGAAGACATATTTACATGAGTATTAAGTCTCTAAAGTTGTTCATTTTAAATGTGAGGTCACAGGGAGCATAGTGAGGAGTGCGCCACTAGACTGAGCAGGGCACCCTCTAGACCGTCTTGGCCTTTCTAGCTCACCCATTCCCTCTCCCTAAAGTTATTGTTTAACTAGGGAGCGAATGGGTGTGAAGACATTTTAATTGAGTATTAGGTCCCTAAGGTTTTGTTTAAAATAGTTTTGGTATTTTATAATAATTTTTTTATTTTTTTATTATTACTACCTGAAATAATTTACATGATTAGTATTATTAGAACAGGAAGTCCAAATGGGATCTGTTATTTAAGTAATTTAAGGACACATCATCAGTAGTGTGCCTCAGAGTCATAGGGTGTTTCGGCCTTTTAAACACTATACACCCTCTTCTGAGGTGGCCCGCCTTAGGTTGATCATTCCTAGGCTTGTGTCCTATCCTTCAATTAAAGTAAGAGCCCTAAGGTCATAGTAAGGTGAATGTATCTTTAATTGATGTTTTGATATCGTATCATATTCTAATTATTATGAAGTAAAAAGACATTTATTAAACAATTAAAAGGTTTAATTAAGCAATATTAAATTGTATGTATTAAAAAGTATTTCTAAAATAAAAATTGATATTAAAAATACCTTTCGGAAGAGAATGATCCTTCATCAGGCACAGACTTGCCTCAGTTCCAGCTCTAAAATGGTTTCCCCTGTCCTGCTGCTTATATAGGCTTCCAGGAACAGGCTCCGCCCCTTGTTTAATTTTAAATGTTCAGTTAAGTCAATTCCCAAGGGGGAGTGGATTTTTAAAGGGAATATTTATTCCTCTTTTTAGATTTTAGGTTTGGATTAAGGCTGTGATTCCCCAGATAAGTATTTTTTAATTCTTTTCAGGTTTTATGGAGAAATATCCTTAATGACCCTTTGTTAATAGAGAGTTTGGTTTGATGACACATTCGGACTCTGTGTTTTTAAGGTTTTGAGGAGAGATTTCCTTAATTTTTGGTTTGATGACCCTTTGGTACGTATTTGTTTTTAGGTTGTGAGGAGAGATTTCCTTTGTTTTTAATTTAATGACCCTTTGGTAATACAGAGTTCGGTTTGATGACACATTCGGGATCTGTGTTTTTTTTAAGGTTTTGAGGAGAGATTTCCTTCGAGTTTTAGTCTTTGTTTTTAGTTTAATGACCCTTTGGTAATACAGAGTTCGGTTTGATGACACATTCGGGATCTGTGTTTTTTTTAAGGTTTTGAGGAGAGATTTCCTTCGATTTTTAGTTATGTTTAGGGTTAGGTTAAGATTTAGGTTATGTTTAGGGCTAGGTTTAGATTTAGGTTATGTTTAGGGTTAGGTTTAGGGTTAGGTTTTAGGTTTAGGTTATGTTTAGGGCTAGGTTTAGATTTAGGTTATGTTTAGGGTTAGGTTTTAGGTTTAGGTTATGTTTAGGGCTAGGTTTAGATTTAGGTTATGTTTAGGGTTAGGTTTTAGGTTTAGGTTATGTTTAGGGCTAGGTTTAGATTTAGGTTATGTTTAGGGTTAGGTTTTAGGTTTAGGTTATGTTTAGGGCTAGGTTTAGATTTAGGTTATGTTTAGGGTTAGGGTTAGGGTTAGGGTTAGGGTTAGGGTTAGGGTTAGGGTTAGGGTTAGGGTTAGGGTTAGGGTTAGGGTTAGGGTTAGGGTTAGGGTTAGGGTTAGGGTTAGGGTTAGGGTTAGGGTTAGGGTTAGGGTTAGGGTTAGGGTTAGGGTTAGGGTTAGGGTTAGGGTTAGGGTTAGGGTTAGGGTTAGGGTTAGGGTTAGGGTTAGGGTTAGGGTTAGGGTTAGGGTTAGGGTTAGGGTTAGGGTTAGGGTTAGGGTTAGGGTTAGGGTTAGGGTTAGGGTTAGGGTTAGGGTTAGGGTTAGGGTTAGGGTTAGGGTTAGGGTTAGGGTTAGGGTTAGGGTTAGGGTTAGGGTTAGGGTTAGGGTTAGGGTTAGGGTTAGGGTTAGGGTTAGGGTTAGGGTTAGGGTTAGGGTTAGGGTTAGGGTTAGGGTTAGGGTTAGGGTTAGGGTTAGGGTTAGGGTTAGGGTTAGGGTTAGGGTTAGGGTTAGGGTTAGGGTTAGGGTTAGGGTTAGGGTTAGGGTTAGGGTTAGGGTTAGGGTTAGGGTTAGGGTTAGGGTTAGGGTTAGGGTTAGGGTTAGGGTTAGGGTTAGGGTTAGGGTTAGGGTTAGGGTTAGGGTTAGGGTTAGGGTTAGGGTTAGGGTTAGGGTTAGGGTTAGGGTTAGGGTTAGGGTTAGGGTTAGGGTTAGGGTTAGGGTTAGGGTTAGGGTTAGGGTTAGGGTTAGGGTTAGGGTTAGGGTTAGGGTTAGGGTTAGGGTTAGGGTTAGGGTTAGGGTTAGGGTTAGGGTTAGGGTTAGGGTTAGGGTTAGGGTTAGGGTTAGGGTTAGGGTTAGGGTTAGGGTTAGGGTTAGGGTTAGGGTTAGGGTTAGGGTTAGGGTTAGGGTTAGGGTTAGGGTTAGGGTTAGGGTTAGGGTTAGGGTTAGGGTTAGGGTTAGGGTTAGGGTTAGGGTTAGGGTTAGGGTTAGGGTTAGGGTTAGGGTTAGGGTTAGGGTTAGGGTTAGGGTTAGGGTTAGGGTTAGGGTTAGGGTTAGGGTTAGGGTTAGGGTTAGGGTTAGGGTTAGGGTTAGGGTTAGGGTTAGGGTTAGGGTTAGGGTTAGGGTTAGGGTTAGGGTTAGGGTTAGGGTTAGGGTTAGGGTTAGGGTTAGGGTTAGGGTTAGGGTTAGGGTTAGGGTTAGGGTTAGGGTTAGGGTTAGGGTTAGGGTTAGGGTTAGGGTTAGGGTTAGGGTTAGGGTTAGGGTTAGGGTTAGGGTTAGGGTTAGGGTTAGGGTTAGGGTTAGGGTTAGGGTTAGGGTTAGGGTTAGGGTTAGGGTTAGGGTTAGGGTTAGGGTTAGGGTTAGGGTTAGGGTTAGGGTTAGGGTTAGGGTTAGGGTTAGGGTTAGGGTTAGGGTTAGGGTTAGGGTTAGGGTTAGGGTTAGGGTTAGGGTTAGGGTTAGGGTTAGGGTTAGGGTTAGGGTTAGGGTTAGGGTTAGGGTTAGGGTTAGGGTTAGGGTTAGGGTTAGGGTTAGGGTTAGGGTTAGGGTTAGGGTTAGGGTTAGGGTTAGGGTTAGGGTTAGGGTTAGGGTTAGGGTTAGGGTTAGGGTTAGGGTTAGGGTTAGGGTTAGGGTTAGGGTTAGGGTTAGGGTTAGGGTTAGGGTTAGGGTTAGGGTTAGGGTTAGGGTTAGGGTTAGGGTTAGGGTTAGGGTTAGGGTTAGGGTTAGGGTTAGGGTTAGGGTTAGGGTTAGGGTTAGGGTTAGGGTTAGGGTTAGGGTTAGGGTTAGGGTTAGGGTTAGGGTTAGGGTTAGGGTTAGGGTTAGGGTTAGGGTTAGGGTTAGGGTTAGGGTTAGGGTTAGGGTTAGGGTTAGGGTTAGGGTTAGGGTTAGGGTTAGGGTTAGGGTTAGGGTTAGGGTTAGGGTTAGGGTTAGGGTTAGGGTTAGGGTTAGGGTTAGGGTTAGGGTTAGGGTTAGGGTTAGGGTTAGGGTTAGGGTTAGGGTTAGGGTTAGGGTTAGGGTTAGGGTTAGGGTTAGGGTTAGGGTTAGGGTTAGGGTTAGGGTTAGGGTTAGGGTTAGGGTTAGGGTTAGGGTTAGGGTTAGGGTTAGGGTTAGGGTTAGGGTTAGGGTTAGGGTTAGGGTTAGGGTTAGGGTTAGGGTTAGGGTTAGGGTTAGGGTTAGGGTTAGGGTTAGGGTTAGGGTTAGGGTTAGGGTTAGGGTTAGGGTTAGGGTTAGGGTTAGGGTTAGGGTTAGGGTTAGGGTTAGGGTTAGGGTTAGGGTTAGGGTTAGGGTTAGGGTTAGGGTTAGGGTTAGGGTTAGGGTTAGGGTTAGGGTTAGGGTTAGGGTTAGGGTTAGGGTTAGGGTTAGGGTTAGGGTTAGGGTTAGGGTTAGGGTTAGGGTTAGGGTTAGGGTTAGGGTTAGGGTTAGGGTTAGGGTTAGGGTTAGGGTTAGGGTTAGGGTTAGGGTTAGGGTTAGGGTTAGGGTTAGGGTTAGGGTTAGGGTTAGGGTTAGGGTTAGGGTTAGGGTTAGGGTTAGGGTTAGGGTTAGGGTTAGGGTTAGGGTTAGGGTTAGGGTTAGGGTTAGGGTTAGGGTTAGGGTTAGGGTTAGGGTTAGGGTTAGGGTTAGGGTTAGGGTTAGGGTTAGGGTTAGGGTTAGGGTTAGGGTTAGGGTTAGGGTTAGGGTTAGGGTTAGGGTTAGGGTTAGGGTTAGGGTTAGGGTTAGGGTTAGGGTTAGGGTTAGGGTTAGGGTTAGGGTTAGGGTTAGGGTTAGGGTTAGGGTTAGGGTTAGGGTTAGGGTTAGGGTTAGGGTTAGGGTTAGGGTTAGGGTTAGGGTTAGGGTTAGGGTTAGGGTTAGGGTTAGGGTTAGGGTTAGGGTTAGGGTTAGGGTTAGGGTTAGGGTTAGGGTTAGGGTTAGGGTTAGGGTTAGGGTTAGGGTTAGGGTTAGGGTTAGGGTTAGGGTTAGGGTTAGGGTTAGGGTTAGGGTTAGGGTTAGGGTTAGGGTTAGGGTTAGGGTTAGGGTTAGGGTTAGGGTTAGGGTTAGGGTTAGGGTTAGGGTTAGGGTTAGGGTTAGGGTTAGGGTTAGGGTTAGGGTTAGGGTTAGGGTTAGGGTTAGGGTTAGGGTTAGGGTTAGGGTTAGGGTTAGGGTTAGGGTTAGGGTTAGGGTTAGGGTTAGGGTTAGGGTTAGGGTTAGGGTTAGGGTTAGGGTTAGGGTTAGGGTTAGGGTTAGGGTTAGGGTTAGGGTTAGGGTTAGGGTTAGGGTTAGGGTTAGGGTTAGGGTTAGGGTTAGGGTTAGGGTTAGGGTTAGGGTTAGGGTTAGGGTTAGGGTTAGGGTTAGGGTTAGGGTTAGGGTTAGGGTTAGGGTTAGGGTTAGGGTTAGGGTTAGGGTTAGGGTTAGGGTTAGGGTTAGGGTTAGGGTTAGGGTTAGGGTTAGGGTTAGGGTTAGGGTTAGGGTTAGGGTTAGGGTTAGGGTTAGGGTTAGGGTTAGGGTTAGGGTTAGGGTTAGGGTTAGGGTTAGGGTTAGGGTTAGGGTTAGGGTTAGGGTTAGGGTTAGGGTTAGGGTTAGGGTTAGGGTTAGGGTTAGGGTTAGGGTTAGGGTTAGGGTTAGGGTTAGGGTTAGGGTTAGGGTTAGGGTTAGGGTTAGGGTTAGGGTTAGGGTTAGGGTTAGGGTTAGGGTTAGGGTTAGGGTTAGGGTTAGGGTTAGGGTTAGGGTTAGGGTTAGGGTTAGGGTTAGGGTTAGGGTTAGGGTTAGGGTTAGGGTTAGGGTTAGGGTTAGGGTTAGGGTTAGGGTTAGGGTTAGGGTTAGGGTTAGGGTTAGGGTTAGGGTTAGGGTTAGGGTTAGGGTTAGGGTTAGGGTTAGGGTTAGGGTTAGGGTTAGGGTTAGGGTTAGGGTTAGGGTTAGGGTTAGGGTTAGGGTTAGGGTTAGGGTTAGGGTTAGGGTTAGGGTTAGGGTTAGGGTTAGGGTTAGGGTTAGGGTTAGGGTTAGGGTTAGGGTTAGGGTTAGGGTTAGGGTTAGGGTTAGGGTTAGGGTTAGGGTTAGGGTTAGGGTTAGGGTTAGGGTTAGGGTTAGGGTTAGGGTTAGGGTTAGGGTTAGGGTTAGGGTTAGGGTTAGGGTTAGGGTTAGGGTTAGGGTTAGGGTTAGGGTTAGGGTTAGGGTTAGGGTTAGGGTTAGGGTTAGGGTTAGGGTTAGGGTTAGGGTTAGGGTTAGGGTTAGGGTTAGGGTTAGGGTTAGGGTTAGGGTTAGGGTTAGGGTTAGGGTTAGGGTTAGGGTTAGGGTTAGGGTTAGGGTTAGGGTTAGGGTTAGGGTTAGGGTTAGGGTTAGGGTTAGGGTTAGGGTTAGGGTTAGGGTTAGGGTTAGGGTTAGGGTTAGGGTTAGGGTTAGGGTTAGGGTTAGGGTTAGGGTTAGGGTTAGGGTTAGGGTTAGGGTTAGGGTTAGGGTTAGGGTTAGGGTTAGGGTTAGGGTTAGGGTTAGGGTTAGGGTTAGGGTTAGGGTTAGGGTTAGGGTTAGGGTTAGGGTTAGGGTTAGGGTTAGGGTTAGGGTTAGGGTTAGGGTTAGGGTTAGGGTTAGGGTTAGGGTTAGGGTTAGGGTTAGGGTTAGGGTTAGGGTTAGGGTTAGGGTTAGGGTTAGGGTTAGGGTTAGGGTTAGGGTTAGGGTTAGGGTTAGGGTTAGGGTTAGGGTTAGGGTTAGGGTTAGGGTTAGGGTTAGGGTTAGGGTTAGGGTTAGGGTTAGGGTTAGGGTTAGGGTTAGGGTTAGGGTTAGGGTTAGGGTTAGGGTTAGGGTTAGGGTTAGGGTTAGGGTTAGGGTTAGGGTTAGGGTTAGGGTTAGGGTTAGGGTTAGGGTTAGGGTTAGGGTTAGGGTTAGGGTTAGGGTTAGGGTTAGGGTTAGGGTTAGGGTTAGGGTTAGGGTTAGGGTTAGGGTTAGGGTTAGGGTTAGGGTTAGGGTTAGGGTTAGGGTTAGGGTTAGGGTTAGGGTTAGGGTTAGGGTTAGGGTTAGGGTTAGGGTTAGGGTTAGGGTTAGGGTTAGGGTTAGGGTTAGGGTTAGGGTTAGGGTTAGGGTTAGGGTTAGGGTTAGGGTTAGGGTTAGGGTTAGGGTTAGGGTTAGGGTTAGGGTTAGGGTTAGGGTTAGGGTTAGGGTTAGGGTTAGGGTTAGGGTTAGGGTTAGGGTTAGGGTTAGGGTTAGGGTTAGGGTTAGGGTTAGGGTTAGGGTTAGGGTTAGGGTTAGGGTTAGGGTTAGGGTTAGGGTTAGGGTTAGGGTTAGGGTTAGGGTTAGGGTTAGGGTTAGGGTTAGGGTTAGGGTTAGGGTTAGGGTTAGGGTTAGGGTTAGGGTTAGGGTTAGGGTTAGGGTTAGGGTTAGGGTTAGGGTTAGGGTTAGGGTTAGGGTTAGGGTTAGGGTTAGGGTTAGGGTTAGGGTTAGGGTTAGGGTTAGGGTTAGGGTTAGGGTTAGGGTTAGGGTTAGGGTTAGGGTTAGGGTTAGGGTTAGGGTTAGGGTTAGGGTTAGGGTTAGGGTTAGGGTTAGGGTTAGGGTTAGGGTTAGGGTTAGGGTTAGGGTTAGGGTTAGGGTTAGGGTTAGGGTTAGGGTTAGGGTTAGGGTTAGGGTTAGGGTTAGGGTTAGGGTTAGGGTTAGGGTTAGGGTTAGGGTTAGGGTTAGGGTTAGGGTTAGGGTTAGGGTTAGGGTTAGGGTTAGGGTTAGGGTTAGGGTTAGGGTTAGGGTTAGGGTTAGGGTTAGGGTTAGGGTTAGGGTTAGGGTTAGGGTTAGGGTTAGGGTTAGGGTTAGGGTTAGGGTTAGGGTTAGGGTTAGGGTTAGGGTTAGGGTTAGGGTTAGGGTTAGGGTTAGGGTTAGGGTTAGGGTTAGGGTTAGGGTTAGGGTTAGGGTTAGGGTTAGGGTTAGGGTTAGGGTTAGGGTTAGGGTTAGGGTTAGGGTTAGGGTTAGGGTTAGGGTTAGGGTTAGGGTTAGGGTTAGGGTTAGGGTTAGGGTTAGGGTTAGGGTTAGGGTTAGGGTTAGGGTTAGGGTTAGGGTTAGGGTTAGGGTTAGGGTTAGGGTTAGGGTTAGGGTTAGGGTTAGGGTTAGGGTTAGGGTTAGGGTTAGGGTTAGGGTTAGGGTTAGGGTTAGGGTTAGGGTTAGGGTTAGGGTTAGGGTTAGGGTTAGGGTTAGGGTTAGGGTTAGGGTTAGGGTTAGGGTTAGGGTTAGGGTTAGGGTTAGGGTTAGGGTTAGGGTTAGGGTTAGGGTTAGGGTTAGGGTTAGGGTTAGGGTTAGGGTTAGGGTTAGGGTTAGGGTTAGGGTTAGGGTTAGGGTTAGGGTTAGGGTTAGGGTTAGGGTTAGGGTTAGGGTTAGGGTTAGGGTTAGGGTTAGGGTTAGGGTTAGGGTTAGGGTTAGGGTTAGGGTTAGGGTTAGGGTTAGGGTTAGGGTTAGGGTTAGGGTTAGGGTTAGGGTTAGGGTTAGGGTTAGGGTTAGGGTTAGGGTTAGGGTTAGGGTTAGGGTTAGGGTTAGGGTTAGGGTTAGGGTTAGGGTTAGGGTTAGGGTTAGGGTTAGGGTTAGGGTTAGGGTTAGGGTTAGGGTTAGGGTTAGGGTTAGGGTTAGGGTTAGGGTTAGGGTTAGGGTTAGGGTTAGGGTTAGGGTTAGGGTTAGGGTTAGGGTTAGGGTTAGGGTTAGGGTTAGGGTTAGGGTTAGGGTTAGGGTTAGGGTTAGGGTTAGGGTTAGGGTTAGGGTTAGGGTTAGGGTTAGGGTTAGGGTTAGGGTTAGGGTTAGGGTTAGGGTTAGGGTTAGGGTTAGGGTTAGGGTTAGGGTTAGGGTTAGGGTTAGGGTTAGGGTTAGGGTTAGGGTTAGGGTTAGGGTTAGGGTTAGGGTTAGGGTTAGGGTTAGGGTTAGGGTTAGGGTTAGGGTTAGGGTTAGGGTTAGGGTTAGGGTTAGGGTTAGGGTTAGGGTTAGGGTTAGGGTTAGGGTTAGGGTTAGGGTTAGGGTTAGGGTTAGGGTTAGGGTTAGGGTTAGGGTTAGGGTTAGGGTTAGGGTTAGGGTTAGGGTTAGGGTTAGGGTTAGGGTTAGGGTTAGGGTTAGGGTTAGGGTTAGGGTTAGGGTTAGGGTTAGGGTTAGGGTTAGGGTTAGGGTTAGGGTTAGGGTTAGGGTTAGGGTTAGGGTTAGGGTTAGGGTTAGGGTTAGGGTTAGGGTTAGGGTTAGGGTTAGGGTTAGGGTTAGGGTTAGGGTTAGGGTTAGGGTTAGGGTTAGGGTTAGGGTTAGGGTTAGGGTTAGGGTTAGGGTTAGGGTTAGGGTTAGGGTTAGGGTTAGGGTTAGGGTTAGGGTTAGGGTTAGGGTTAGGGTTAGGGTTAGGGTTAGGGTTAGGGTTAGGGTTAGGGTTAGGGTTAGGGTTAGGGTTAGGGTTAGGGTTAGGGTTAGGGTTAGGGTTAGGGTTAGGGTTAGGGTTAGGGTTAGGGTTAGGGTTAGGGTTAGGGTTAGGGTTAGGGTTAGGGTTAGGGTTAGGGTTAGGGTTAGGGTTAGGGTTAGGGTTAGGGTTAGGGTTAGGGTTAGGGTTAGGGTTAGGGTTAGGGTTAGGGTTAGGGTTAGGGTTAGGGTTAGGGTTAGGGTTAGGGTTAGGGTTAGGGTTAGGGTTAGGGTTAGGGTTAGGGTTAGGGTTAGGGTTAGGGTTAGGGTTAGGGTTAGGGTTAGGGTTAGGGTTAGGGTTAGGGTTAGGGTTAGGGTTAGGGTTAGGGTTAGGGTTAGGGTTAGGGTTAGGGTTAGGGTTAGGGTTAGGGTTAGGGTTAGGGTTAGGGTTAGGGTTAGGGTTAGGGTTAGGGTTAGGGTTAGGGTTAGGGTTAGGGTTAGGGTTAGGGTTAGGGTTAGGGTTAGGGTTAGGGTTAGGGTTAGGGTTAGGGTTAGGGTTAGGGTTAGGGTTAGGGTTAGGGTTAGGGTTAGGGTTAGGGTTAGGGTTAGGGTTAGGGTTAGGGTTAGGGTTAGGGTTAGGGTTAGGGTTAGGGTTAGGGTTAGGGTTAGGGTTAGGGTTAGGGTTAGGGTTAGGGTTAGGGTTAGGGTTAGGGTTAGGGTTAGGGTTAGGGTTAGGGTTAGGGTTAGGGTTAGGGTTAGGGTTAGGGTTAGGGTTAGGGTTAGGGTTAGGGTTAGGGTTAGGGTTAGGGTTAGGGTTAGGGTTAGGGTTAGGGTTAGGGTTAGGGTTAGGGTTAGGGTTAGGGTTAGGGTTAGGGTTAGGGTTAGGGTTAGGGTTAGGGTTAGGGTTAGGGTTAGGGTTAGGGTTAGGGTTAGGGTTAGGGTTAGGGTTAGGGTTAGGGTTAGGGTTAGGGTTAGGGTTAGGGTTAGGGTTAGGGTTAGGGTTAGGGTTAGGGTTAGGGTTAGGGTTAGGGTTAGGGTTAGGGTTAGGGTTAGGGTTAGGGTTAGGGTTAGGGTTAGGGTTAGGGTTAGGGTTAGGGTTAGGGTTAGGGTTAGGGTTAGGGTTAGGGTTAGGGTTAGGGTTAGGGTTAGGGTTAGGGTTAGGGTTAGGGTTAGGGTTAGGGTTAGGGTTAGGGTTAGGGTTAGGGTTAGGGTTAGGGTTAGGGTTAGGGTTAGGGTTAGGGTTAGGGTTAGGGTTAGGGTTAGGGTTAGGGTTAGGGTTAGGGTTAGGGTTAGGGTTAGGGTTAGGGTTAGGGTTAGGGTTAGGGTTAGGGTTAGGGTTAGGGTTAGGGTTAGGGTTAGGGTTAGGGTTAGGGTTAGGGTTAGGGTTAGGGTTAGGGTTAGGGTTAGGGTTAGGGTTAGGGTTAGGGTTAGGGTTAGGGTTAGGGTTAGGGTTAGGGTTAGGGTTAGGGTTAGGGTTAGGGTTAGGGTTAGGGTTAGGGTTAGGGTTAGGGTTAGGGTTAGGGTTAGGGTTAGGGTTAGGGTTAGGGTTAGGGTTAGGGTTAGGGTTAGGGTTAGGGTTAGGGTTAGGGTTAGGGTTAGGGTTAGGGTTAGGGTTAGGGTTAGGGTTAGGGTTAGGGTTAGGGTTAGGGTTAGGGTTAGGGTTAGGGTTAGGGTTAGGGTTAGGGTTAGGGTTAGGGTTAGGGTTAGGGTTAGGGTTAGGGTTAGGGTTAGGGTTAGGGTTAGGGTTAGGGTTAGGGTTAGGGTTAGGGTTAGGGTTAGGGTTAGGGTTAGGGTTAGGGTTAGGGTTAGGGTTAGGGTTAGGGTTAGGGTTAGGGTTAGGGTTAGGGTTAGGGTTAGGGTTAGGGTTAGGGTTAGGGTTAGGGTTAGGGTTAGGGTTAGGGTTAGGGTTAGGGTTAGGGTTAGGGTTAGGGTTAGGGTTAGGGTTAGGGTTAGGGTTAGGGTTAGGGTTAGGGTTAGGGTTAGGGTTAGGGTTAGGGTTAGGGTTAGGGTTAGGGTTAGGGTTAGGGTTAGGGTTAGGGTTAGGGTTAGGGTTAGGGTTAGGGTTAGGGTTAGGGTTAGGGTTAGGGTTAGGGTTAGGGTTAGGGTTAGGGTTAGGGTTAGGGTTAGGGTTAGGGTTAGGGTTAGGGTTAGGGTTAGGGTTAGGGTTAGGGTTAGGGTTAGGGTTAGGGTTAGGGTTAGGGTTAGGGTTAGGGTTAGGGTTAGGGTTAGGGTTAGGGTTAGGGTTAGGGTTAGGGTTAGGGTTAGGGTTAGGGTTAGGGTTAGGGTTAGGGTTAGGGTTAGGGTTAGGGTTAGGGTTAGGGTTAGGGTTAGGGTTAGGGTTAGGGTTAGGGTTAGGGTTAGGGTTAGGGTTAGGGTTAGGGTTAGGGTTAGGGTTAGGGTTAGGGTTAGGGTTAGGGTTAGGGTTAGGGTTAGGGTTAGGGTTAGGGTTAGGGTTAGGGTTAGGGTTAGGGTTAGGGTTAGGGTTAGGGTTAGGGTTAGGGTTAGGGTTAGGGTTAGGGTTAGGGTTAGGGTTAGGGTTAGGGTTAGGGTTAGGGTTAGGGTTAGGGTTAGGGTTAGGGTTAGGGTTAGGGTTAGGGTTAGGGTTAGGGTTAGGGTTAGGGTTAGGGTTAGGGTTAGGGTTAGGGTTAGGGTTAGGGTTAGGGTTAGGGTTAGGGTTAGGGTTAGGGTTAGGGTTAGGGTTAGGGTTAGGGTTAGGGTTAGGGTTAGGGTTAGGGTTAGGGTTAGGGTTAGGGTTAGGGTTAGGGTTAGGGTTAGGGTTAGGGTTAGGGTTAGGGTTAGGGTTAGGGTTAGGGTTAGGGTTAGGGTTAGGGTTAGGGTTAGGGTTAGGGTTAGGGTTAGGGTTAGGGTTAGGGTTAGGGTTAGGGTTAGGGTTAGGGTTAGGGTTAGGGTTAGGGTTAGGGTTAGGGTTAGGGTTAGGGTTAGGGTTAGGGTTAGGGTTAGGGTTAGGGTTAGGGTTAGGGTTAGGGTTAGGGTTAGGGTTAGGGTTAGGGTTAGGGTTAGGGTTAGGGTTAGGGTTAGGGTTAGGGTTAGGGTTAGGGTTAGGGTTAGGGTTAGGGTTAGGGTTAGGGTTAGGGTTAGGGTTAGGGTTAGGGTTAGGGTTAGGGTTAGGGTTAGGGTTAGGGTTAGGGTTAGGGTTAGGGTTAGGGTTAGGGTTAGGGTTAGGGTTAGGGTTAGGGTTAGGGTTAGGGTTAGGGTTAGGGTTAGGGTTAGGGTTAGGGTTAGGGTTAGGGTTAGGGTTAGGGTTAGGGTTAGGGTTAGGGTTAGGGTTAGGGTTAGGGTTAGGGTTAGGGTTAGGGTTAGGGTTAGGGTTAGGGTTAGGGTTAGGGTTAGGGTTAGGGTTAGGGTTAGGGTTAGGGTTAGGGTTAGGGTTAGGGTTAGGGTTAGGGTTAGGGTTAGGGTTAGGGTTAGGGTTAGGGTTAGGGTTAGGGTTAGGGTTAGGGTTAGGGTTAGGGTTAGGGTTAGGGTTAGGGTTAGGGTTAGGGTTAGGGTTAGGGTTAGGGTTAGGGTTAGGGTTAGGGTTAGGGTTAGGGTTAGGGTTAGGGTTAGGGTTAGGGTTAGGGTTAGGGTTAGGGTTAGGGTTAGGGTTAGGGTTAGGGTTAGGGTTAGGGTTAGGGTTAGGGTTAGGGTTAGGGTTAGGGTTAGGGTTAGGGTTAGGGTTAGGGTTAGGGTTAGGGTTAGGGTTAGGGTTAGGGTTAGGGTTAGGGTTAGGGTTAGGGTTAGGGTTAGGGTTAGGGTTAGGGTTAGGGTTAGGGTTAGGGTTAGGGTTAGGGTTAGGGTTAGGGTTAGGGTTAGGGTTAGGGTTAGGGTTAGGGTTAGGGTTAGGGTTAGGGTTAGGGTTAGGGTTAGGGTTAGGGTTAGGGTTAGGGTTAGGGTTAGGGTTAGGGTTAGGGTTAGGGTTAGGGTTAGGGTTAGGGTTAGGGTTAGGGTTAGGGTTAGGGTTAGGGTTAGGGTTAGGGTTAGGGTTAGGGTTAGGGTTAGGGTTAGGGTTAGGGTTAGGGTTAGGGTTAGGGTTAGGGTTAGGGTTAGGGTTAGGGTTAGGGTTAGGGTTAGGGTTAGGGTTAGGGTTAGGGTTAGGGTTAGGGTTAGGGTTAGGGTTAGGGTTAGGGTTAGGGTTAGGGTTAGGGTTAGGGTTAGGGTTAGGGTTAGGGTTAGGGTTAGGGTTAGGGTTAGGGTTAGGGTTAGGGTTAGGGTTAGGGTTAGGGTTAGGGTTAGGGTTAGGGTTAGGGTTAGGGTTAGGGTTAGGGTTAGGGTTAGGGTTAGGGTTAGGGTTAGGGTTAGGGTTAGGGTTAGGGTTAGGGTTAGGGTTAGGGTTAGGGTTAGGGTTAGGGTTAGGGTTAGGGTTAGGGTTAGGGTTAGGGTTAGGGTTAGGGTTAGGGTTAGGGTTAGGGTTAGGGTTAGGGTTAGGGTTAGGGTTAGGGTTAGGGTTAGGGTTAGGGTTAGGGTTAGGGTTAGGGTTAGGGTTAGGGTTAGGGTTAGGGTTAGGGTTAGGGTTAGGGTTAGGGTTAGGGTTAGGGTTAGGGTTAGGGTTAGGGTTAGGGTTAGGGTTAGGGTTAGGGTTAGGGTTAGGGTTAGGGTTAGGGTTAGGGTTAGGGTTAGGGTTAGGGTTAGGGTTAGGGTTAGGGTTAGGGTTAGGGTTAGGGTTAGGGTTAGGGTTAGGGTTAGGGTTAGGGTTAGGGTTAGGGTTAGGGTTAGGGTTAGGGTTAGGGTTAGGGTTAGGGTTAGGGTTAGGGTTAGGGTTAGGGTTAGGGTTAGGGTTAGGGTTAGGGTTAGGGTTAGGGTTAGGGTTAGGGTTAGGGTTAGGGTTAGGGTTAGGGTTAGGGTTAGGGTTAGGGTTAGGGTTAGGGTTAGGGTTAGGGTTAGGGTTAGGGTTAGGGTTAGGGTTAGGGTTAGGGTTAGGGTTAGGGTTAGGGTTAGGGTTAGGGTTAGGGTTAGGGTTAGGGTTAGGGTTAGGGTTAGGGTTAGGGTTAGGGTTAGGGTTAGGGTTAGGGTTAGGGTTAGGGTTAGGGTTAGGGTTAGGGTTAGGGTTAGGGTTAGGGTTAGGGTTAGGGTTAGGGTTAGGGTTAGGGTTAGGGTTAGGGTTAGGGTTAGGGTTAGGGTTAGGGTTAGGGTTAGGGTTAGGGTTAGGGTTAGGGTTAGGGTTAGGGTTAGGGTTAGGGTTAGGGTTAGGGTTAGGGTTAGGGTTAGGGTTAGGGTTAGGGTTAGGGTTAGGGTTAGGGTTAGGGTTAGGGTTAGGGTTAGGGTTAGGGTTAGGGTTAGGGTTAGGGTTAGGGTTAGGGTTAGGGTTAGGGTTAGGGTTAGGGTTAGGGTTAGGGTTAGGGTTAGGGTTAGGGTTAGGGTTAGGGTTAGGGTTAGGGTTAGGGTTAGGGTTAGGGTTAGGGTTAGGGTTAGGGTTAGGGTTAGGGTTAGGGTTAGGGTTAGGGTTAGGGTTAGGGTTAGGGTTAGGGTTAGGGTTAGGGTTAGGGTTAGGGTTAGGGTTAGGGTTAGGGTTAGGGTTAGGGTTAGGGTTAGGGTTAGGGTTAGGGTTAGGGTTAGGGTTAGGGTTAGGGTTAGGGTTAGGGTTAGGGTTAGGGTTAGGGTTAGGGTTAGGGTTAGGGTTAGGGTTAGGGTTAGGGTTAGGGTTAGGGTTAGGGTTAGGGTTAGGGTTAGGGTTAGGGTTAGGGTTAGGGTTAGGGTTAGGGTTAGGGTTAGGGTTAGGGTTAGGGTTAGGGTTAGGGTTAGGGTTAGGGTTAGGGTTAGGGTTAGGGTTAGGGTTAGGGTTAGGGTTAGGGTTAGGGTTAGGGTTAGGGTTAGGGTTAGGGTTAGGGTTAGGGTTAGGGTTAGGGTTAGGGTTAGGGTTAGGGTTAGGGTTAGGGTTAGGGTTAGGGTTAGGGTTAGGGTTAGGGTTAGGGTTAGGGTTAGGGTTAGGGTTAGGGTTAGGGTTAGGGTTAGGGTTAGGGTTAGGTTAGGGTTAGGGTTAGGGTTAGGGTTAGGGTTAGGGTTAGGGTTAGGGTTAGGGTTAGGGTTAGGGTTAGGGTTAGGGTTAGGGTTAGGGTTAGGGTTAGGGTTAGGGTTAGGGTTAGGGTTAGGGTTAGGGTTAGGGTTAGGGTTAGGGTTAGGGTTAGGGTTAGGTTAGGGTTAGGGTTAGGGTTAGGGTTAGGGTTAGGGTTAGGGTTAGGGTTAGGGTTAGGGTTAGGGTTAGGGTTAGGGTTAGGGTTAGGGTTAGGGTTGGGTTAGGGTATAGGGTTAGGGTAGGGTTAGGGTAGGGTTAGGGTTAGGGTTAGGGTGGGTTAGGGTTAGGGTTAGGGTAGGTTAGGGTTCTGGGGTAGGGTTAGGGTTAGGGTTAGGGTTAGGGTTAGGGTTAGGGTTAGGGTTAGGGTGGTTAGGTTAGGGATAGGGTAGGTTAGGGTTCGGGTTAGGGTTAGGGTTAGGGTTAGGGTTAGGGTTAGGGTAGGGTTAGGGTTAGGGTTAGGGTTAGGGTTAGGGGTAGGGTTAGGGTTGGGTTAGGGTTAGGGTTAGGGTGAGGGTGAGGGAGGTTAGGGTTTAGGGTTAGGGTTAGGGTTAGGGTTAGGGTTAGGGTTAGGGTTAGGGTTAGGGTTAGGGTTAGGGTTAGGGTTAGGGTTAGGGTTAGGGTTAGGGTTAGGGTTAGGGTTAGGGTTAGGGTTAGGGTTAGGGTTAGGGTTAGGGTTAGGGTTAGGGTTAGGGTTAGGGTTAGGGTTAGGGTTAGGGTTAGGGTTAGGGTTAGGGTTAGGGTTAGGGTTAGGGTTAGGGTTAGGGTTAGGGTTAGGGTTAGGGTTAGGGTTAGGGTTAGGGTTAGGGTTAGGGTTAGGGTTAGGGTTAGGGTTAGGGTTAGGGTTAGGGTTAGGGTTAGGGTTAGGGTTAGGGTTAGGGTTAGGGTTAGGGTTAGGGTTAGGGTTAGGGTTAGGGTTAGGGTTAGGGTTAGGGTTAGGGTTAGGGTTAGGGTTAGGGTTAGGGTTAGGGTTAGGGTTAGGGTTAGGGTTAGGGTTAGGGTTAGGGTTAGGGTTAGGGTTAGGGTTAGGGTTAGGGTTAGGGTTAGGGTTAGGGTTAGGGTTAGGGTTAGGGTTAG